>NC_058135.1:141110190-141235470 GCF_016433145.1 Gracilinanus agilis
AAGGAAGGAAGGAAGGAAGGAAGGAAGGAAGGAAGGAAGGAAGGAAGGAAAGAAGGAAGGAAGGAAGGAAGGAAGGAAGGAAGGATGGATTAGAGAGAATGTAATTGTTCCTCTAAACTTTGTTCTTAAAAGGCAGGAATCCATTCTTCTGAATTAAACACTGCCATAGGTTCTTCCATTTGACACATATCTATGTCCTTGTTAAGTCCTTGGTCTAGTGGAATATTTACCAAAATTGAATGATGTAGTAGAAATAAATCTAAGAAATCTTGCCCAGTTGCTGAAATATTTGACATTAGGTAAGGGACTTTGTGAAGAAAATTTTAGGAAATGCTCTTAATGTGTATCAGAAAACTGTCAGTTTTTAGAGGAAAGCAAGTAGAATGCTACTCACCTTGTTCTCTTTCTTTGATAGAAGAACATTTAAGATTATAAGGGTGAAAAAATGAAGAAACCAAATTCTATCAATTACATGTATACGTGATCTTATTTTAATCCCACTGGAAGGGGAAGGCTTGTCTGCACCAATAATTTTATTCATATGGAGAAATCTGAGAGAAGATATTTCCTTTATCAATGAAGATCATCTGCTCTGTAACATATTATTAAAATATTATCAGGATCACAAAGCCAGAATGAGTCAGAGACAAGATATATACCCAAGTCTTCCAGACTTCTAGTTAGGTGGCACAGTGGACAGGAATACCAGTCTTGGGGTCAAGAAGTCATGAGTTCAAATACAATTTCAGATATTCACTTTGTGACTATGAGCAAGTAATTCAACCTCTGGCTTCTTCAATTTCCCCATCATCTGTAACTAGACACACCTAAAGTCAGGAAGACATGTTTTCAAATTTGGCCTCAGATATGTTCTAGCTGTGTGACGCTGGGTGAGTCACTTAATGCTGTTTGCCTCAGTTTACTCAGTCTGTAAAATGAGCCGGAGATGGAAATGGCAAACTGCTCAATGGGGAGGGGCAAGCTGGGTAGCTCCGTGGATTGAGAGTCAGACCTAGAGATGGGAGGTCCTAGGTTCAAATCCAGCCTCAGACACTTCCCAGTTGTGTGAATTTGGGCAAGTCACTTGACCCCCATTGCCCACCCTTACCACTCTTCCACCTAGGAGCCAATACACAGAAGTTAAGGGTTTAAAAAAACCCAAAGGGGTAATAAAAAGTTGAACATAACTGACATGACTAAATAAAACAAAAATTATAAGAAAACAAAAAATTGGGATAATAATAGCATTTAATTCCCTGGATTTTTTTGAGGATAAAATGAAAAGGTGTTTGTAAATGGCTTTAAAAATATTAAAGTAATATATAAATGCTAGCTATTATTGTTGTTGTCATCATCATTATTATTATCATATAAACATCTCCATGTGTCAATAAGATGCATTATTATTTACCTGTTGGGAAAAACTAGTAATATCTCTATTGTAAAGGCTTGACAAAACATTTTTTCCAATGAAGACATTCTCTTTTGGTGGTCAACTGCCACCCTGATTTCACCTGTGGTTTCAAGAAGCATAGCATGGCCAGTGGCTACAGTCTGGTAAAACCATCTTAGTAGGCAGCCTAAACCAGATTGAGGGTGACTGATCAGCTTCAAAATCCATTGATTTGAGTTAAGAAGGTGTCTTCCCCAAGCACATGAAGACTTCCTACGTGGAATGGGTGGATGAGAACAATTTGTTGCAATAGCCATGAACACAGCAGAATCAGGTTAGACACCAAAGAAGACAAAGTCATCTACTGTACCCCAAGCCATCACCAGTCCTCTAGACTTTTGCCTTGCCTCTGGACATGGATGACTCTGGAAGAGAGAATGAGGCTGACAACTTTGCACAGCTCTGTCCCCCTTAAATCCAGTTTGTGAAATAATAAAACAGATGGACCTGCTATTTACAGGATACTGTATTATTTTCTGGATTGCATATATGCATGAGTATATGATATCATCAAAACCTATTTCTATATATTCATATAAGCATGTACACAGCATTTGCAATTGGAGGTACTTCTTTCTAGTTTAAATATCAATACTCATACTTCAAAATTTATTTGGATTCATGATCTATTCTATAGGCAAACTATTTCCAGTGTCAGATTGCAGTCTTTCAGTTTCTAATCATTATGTGATAATGGATAATCCTCATCTATGTCCTTCAAATACACTCCATGAAAGACATTTCCCCAGTAATTTTTTTAAATTATTTCTATGGTTATTTTTTAGCATGTATATATACAAATACACACACACACATATATATATATATGTGTGTGTGTGTGTATATATATATATATATATATATATATATATATATATATATTATCCCTTGCTTTTGTTACCTTTAT
The DNA here is from genome assembly GCF_016433145.1 of Gracilinanus agilis. Taxonomy (NCBI): domain Eukaryota; kingdom Metazoa; phylum Chordata; class Mammalia; order Didelphimorphia; family Didelphidae; genus Gracilinanus; species Gracilinanus agilis. Next base: position 141,112,551 of record NC_058135.1, read on the forward strand.
TTTGGATCCTACAAATATGGGATTAATTAGATTATTTATTCTACTTTTCTAGTTCCATACAAGTTATCACCAGCAATATGTTGCAGCTTAATTGTACCCACTCCATTGTTTGTGTCAATTTATTTATGTGAATCATAGCCAGAAAGCATCAGATAGAGCAATGTTTTTGTTTTTGTTTTGTTTTGTTTCAGGAAAAAAATGTGTTTTGTGTCAGTAGATAGACTGAGGTGTTTGAGAGTTTTACATAATTCTCCAAATGCCATTCAAAGTGCTCTCTCCATCATCGTCAATAATGGGCCCAATTTAGCCTAGACAACAAGGGTTTTTCATCCATTTGTTTTTCTTTTGTGCTTCTATGGAATGGTAAAGTCAATCTCTTTTTAGAGTCATTATAGACTTTGAGGAGGACACTCTGTATCACTGGAGTTAGGGGTTGTGGTCATTAAAATGTTAAATACCCAAAGAAAAAGTATTTAGAAGACCCTAAAATCTATCAGGAATTCTTCTTTCCTTTCAATCCTGCTCAGGACATCCTCTAATACAGAGGTAAAAATGTCCTTTGTAAGCACGTATCTTCATTTTATTCCCTATTTGACATAAGCAGAGGATCTTTCAATAAAGCTAACTCTGTGAGTGCATCTATCAAAGGATCTCTTATTACCTTAATATAGACATGAAAGACACCTGGCTTGCAAGTCTACATTTTCTCTACAAAGTCAAATTCAAATAAATGTGATTCAATAATCTTCATTCAGCACCTGATAAATGTAAAACATTGTACCAGGTACTAGGGATACAGAGATGGAAATGGGAGGTGTTCTGGTTAGCCTAATTTGCCAAACTGATTTTTTTATGCTATGCTGCTCTCTGGGTTCCCCTCTCTAGCTCTTCACCATGAACACTCCAGCTTTCTATGTCAAACTCTGGGAACATTAATTGAATCCACGTTAGTATTTCAGACATGTCAAATATTAACCTTCAAGAGAGGTGAATCCAGATGGATGTCAGAGATAATCTTTTTTTCCCTTTACTTCCTCCAATCTTCTTCACAAAAATCTAGAGCACACCAGACTGAATTCTGATCAGGAAAACTAAGAATACGTCACAGTGAGTCATTTTTCCAGCCCAAGTACTTCAGGAAGATAGTTATTTCTATGCAGTCACTGGGATAAGGACTGACCAGGAGCAGAGTACAGAGGCAATGATTAGGTTGCAGATACAGCAGCATGGGGAACATTCCAGTGCTAAGAAATAATGAAGGACCGGAACTCCAGGAAAGAAAGTATCTTAGCAGAAAAAGTTCCAGGAGACCCCTGTACTAACACACATCTAATTTAACCTCTAGGGAGCAGGAATGAGAGTCATCTGACAATTTTATTATCTATTATCCAGCCCCAGGTCATAATTCCAGGATAGAGAGGAATGGTCCTGACGGAGCATGGGCCCTACATGTATAAAGAACAAGGAACAATTTCTAGAAACAAGGATATGTGGCTCACAGGCTAGGAGCAAAATAAAATTATCCCACAATTCTATTTACTATCTCTGAGACATTGATTGAACACGACCTCCCTTCCCTGGCTACCATTGTTCCATTTGCATTGTTTTCCCCTATTAAAATGTGAGCTCCTTGAAGGCAAAGGCCACCTTGCTTTTTTGCATTTGTGTCATGAATATTAGCATACTAGAGTGCACATAGTAATTTTTCCCATCCAAAAATGAAAATCAAATCCTACATCAAACAATATGTAATTTCTTGAAGGGAGGCTTCCTCCCACAACCCAGATTTACAGAAAATGTTAGCTTCTCCTTAGACATACTGGCAAAAAAAAAAATCACCAGAGGGGGCAGCTGGGTAGCTCAGTGGAGTGAGAGTCAGGCTTAGAGACAGGAGGTCCTAGGTTCAAACTCAGCCTCAGCCACTTCCCAGCTGTGTGACCCTGGGCAAGTCACTTGACCCCCATTGCCCACCCTTACCAATCTTCTACCTATGAGAGACAATACACAGAAGTACAAGGGTTTAAAAAAAATCAGCAGATATGACCTGGAGAGACTAAGTCCTAGTCCCACATAGGTTAGGTTTGTTTTTTTTTTTCCTTAAGAAGTAATGGGAAAGCTGTGTGACCCTGGGCAAGTCACTTAACCCCAATTGCCTAACCTTACCACTCTTCTGCCTTGGAGCCAATGCACAGTATTGACTCCAAAATGGAAGGTAAGGGTTTTTTTAAAAAAAAGAAGTAATGGGAAGATACTTAAAATTTAATTGGCTAATGAGGTAAAGCTAGGGCTGTTGAGTAAGTTTCTTGGTTGTCTAGGCAGAAAAGGAGCTAGGACAAGCTCTGCCCTCAGACGTCAGACCTCACACTAGCAATATGATAAATGTAGGTCTAAGAAAGTTGTATTCACATGAATCAGACGTTGAAAATTCCTCTGAATATCCTTCCCCTCCTGCAGTTAAATAAATAAAGCTAAGGCACACTTTGCTAACTCTGAAACTTCTCTGAATATTGCATTTCATCCCAATATTGAATTTAAGCTAGTAGGCTAGGCTGATCAACTCTGTCCTACAACAATGGAATCTTGTGAATTCATTTATAGGTGAAACATTTTATGTAGGACACGGATAAACTTGAGAGAGTAAAGAGGCTGAAGAAGATGTTGAAAGGACCAGAGAGAGGGTCATATAAGGTTGGTTGAAGTAACTGAGGATATACAGACTGGAGGATTAAAGGCTCCATTAGGTAGAATGTAATAGCTACGATGTTCCAGTATTTCCAGGGGTGTCATTTGGGAGAAGAATGAGGCTTGTTCTGCTTGGCTCCAGAGAAAAAAACTAAGAACAAAGTATGAAAGGTGCAGATTAAAACTCATTGTTAAGTAAAAGCTTCTCAATGATTGGAGCTGACCAAAAGTGGAATAGGCTAGATCAGTATTTTTCAGCAATATCATAGAGGAGATTTCTCTTAGGGTATAAACAGAACTCTAGGACCTCTGTGGTGTCCTTATTCCCAACTCTAAAATCATAGACTCCTATGGCTAGAGCTGGGAGGGACCCCATAGCCATTTCATTCCAACTCCCCCTCCCTCAAATTTTATAGATGAGGAAGGTAAGTCTCAAGGAGGTTGAAACTTGTGCAGTATCTCACACATATGGCACATAAGAAGTGGAATTTGAACCTATATCTGCTAACTCAAGTCAGTATTAATGTACTTTCCACTATTATGTTATGTCCCTTTTCTGATTCTCCTTTTATGGAAGGCATGCCCTTTCTCTGGTCTCCTTCCTCGCTTTGTCCCGCTGCCCTCTGTTCAAACTACTCAGTTGGGTCAGTGCAGTCAGAACTAAGCTTCTAGGATATTTCTGCCTGTCTGTAATCAGTAGAAAGCTCTCTAGTCCTGAACATACAACACACATATGTGAACACACCCTCCCACTTTCCTAAGTATAATCTTACTTTGCTTTAATGCTCTGAAGAGGGAAATGGCAAACCATATCATTTTCTTTGCCAAGAAAATGTCATGGAGAGTACAGTCTATGGAATCATGAAGAACATGACTGAACGACAAAATGATCATAATTTAACCCTCCAATACATTTTTGTTTGGTTTTGTCTTGTTCAAGGAAGTAGTAAGATATAGTAGAAAGATCAATTGGCTCTGTTATCTGGGAACCTAGATTCAAATCCCACCTCTAAGAATGAATACCTATATAAACTTGGACAAGTTATTAAACCTCTCTGAGCCTTAGTTTCTTGATCTATAAAATGTGGGCATTGAACAAGATGATCTTTAAGGCATGATCTAGTTCTAGATCTACAGTCCTCGTCTATGTAGAATTTGCAGCAGATGATTACAAGAACACACAAATCGTTTTGTAAGAATTGAGTTTGTCTATCTACAAGTGAAAGAGCTTCTGCATTCAAGAAGAGCGGAGGAGATCGAGGATTTCTACAAATAGTTAAAAACAGAACCTGTAAATTTTGCATACGCTATATAAAGTAGATTGAGAAGTGTCCCCTAGGATTTCAGAGCTATTCTATTTCTCCATTTCCCCAAATCACTGAAGCGTTTTACACATAGCACCAGAAAACATGCCCCAGGATGGTGCCAGGGGACTAGTGCTTGGGGAACTTTGAAGAACTGAGAGCCAAATGCAGAGACTTCCAGCTGTCCCTGGAACGCCAAAGCAGATCTTCTCTACAATGTGTCTCCTTCCTGTGCAAATGAGTTCCATACCCTCATGAGAATGGACTACAGATGGGAAGCTGCAGAGAAATTGGATCACCCCATTTGAGGTTATATGTTAATAATCTACATTAATGTTAAAGCAGTATAATTGGAGCAAGATGTGGAACAGGTCTTTTTCTTTTTCCTTACAGGTAAACTTTTTTGTATGTGAGTTAGTGGACAAAATTTCAGGTTTTTTTAAAAAACAATTTTCAAAGAGATTCATTAAAATCCAAGAAGATGTTATTTCTTCATGTTAATTTTGTAAAATGATTATTCTAACAATACTGTTTAATAAAATGGAACAATGATAAAATATAAAACCTATTTATGAAGCCCCGGGATTTTGGATACTTAAAATATAAAATTTCCCTTTTTTTGGTAGGAGAGCAGTTCCATTTCTTTTGAAGGAGCCTAAAGATTTCTAACAAAGTCATAAGAATAGTTATTCTAGGCAAAACTTCAAAAAATTTAGCATGCCTTTTATGAAACCATGTCCCTACTTCCTTGTCTTATTGTTTGTCACTAGCATGTAGCATGAAAATTCTTAGCTTTAACCAATCTGATCCTTGGTCAAAAAAATTCCAAATCGGTGATAGAATTACAGTGATTTAAGGCTCTGCCTAATGTTTTAAAAACTTATTTTCATAGGAAATATGACATTTTACAAGTCTTATTAAAATCATGGATTTCATCAAAAAACAAAATCATAAAAAGAATAAAGTTAGAGAATTTTACTTCATGATTTTCTCAATAAGAAATTGTAGGTTTATTTTCTTTAGAAATTATGTGTCAAGGTGAACTTTCCAACAACGGCCTGAGCATGCTTATTTTTTGGCAGAGCATAAGTGCATTATGCTTGTACAGCGGCTGACTCATCACTAGACTATGAAAGTATGCACGTAAGAGTGCTTAACCCTTATTTTCAACAAGTATAGAAATTTGCTCTCTGGAAACATGTATGGGAAAGCAAAGAGACATGAAATGAAGGCACTGAAAAGACAGCGCTGAGTGAGCAGATGAGCAAATAAGAAGTGGATAAAATTCACTTCCTACATACACTATCCTTGCTGCTACTCATGTTTAAATAATCTTCTATCTGACTGCCACTGTCAACTTCCTTAAACTTTGGATTTTGAATCTCTATTTCATGAAGTGTATTTTTCTCCTATCTTCTTTTGTTCTGCTATGCATTGTTTATATCAATCTGATTTAATTTAATAAACATTTACTGACAACTTACTATTCTATGGGTCAAGCATGTTACTAAAAATTCAGCATATATGAAGATAAAAAATGAAAGGCTTTGACAACAAGGAATTTATATTTTACTTAAGGAAATAATTAAACATTTAAGAAGATAAAATATATGAAGCACAAATAAGATATAATTTTGTGGTTAAAAATAACTCACATGAAGTGGGAGATTAGAAAGGGATTCCTATGGGAAGCAACACTAGAACTTGGATGGAAAATATTGATTTGATCAGGCAGTAGAAAGGAAGGCAAGCATCATAGTCAGGGAGAACTGCCTGCCTTCATTATTAAATAAATATGCAAACAATTGTTAAAGGTTTGCTGGTAAAAGGAACATAAATGAAACCTCACACCAATATGACAATATTAAAATGATTTTTGATAGGATATGAACTGATTTAGAGGAGACAGTCATTCAAGACACAATATATTTAGCCCATCTCACTAGGATCTCCAGTGTCTACTTTGGCATAGTTTCAGGAAATTTCATCCCAAGCAACTAGCCTGTACAAATGAGGGAATATGTGACTTTATTTTGCTAGAGTCAAAGATACCTAGTAGATCCTCTTTGAAATGCATCACTTTTGAGTGAGTCGGATTAGACTATATTCAAGAGGAGTCCCTAGCATTCTTTCTGAATAAAAGCTATACAGTACTTACAGATAATGATTAAGCACCTTGTCACATCTGAATAATCACTTTATCCTGTAAATCAAACCATCCTTTATCACAAAGTTCTTATCAAGTTATTTCAGGACTGGACAAACTAATTCAAAATTTGTCTATAGGGGTGATTATAATGGTTCTTAATTATTCTCATTGCTTATTTCTCCATTCATTTTATATATTCATAAATTAAAATAAATTATTAAAATTTAACTAAAATAAATTTAAATTAATTACATTGAAATAAATGAAAGCTGACTGAGAACAATTGAATAGACTTTTTAATAACCTTTTTTTTTGGTCTCCATTTACCTTGAAGTCCTAACTAAAACCAAACCTCCTACTGAAAGCCTTTCTTGATTCCTTTAATACTGGTGTTGATTTTTTCATGATTGCCTGTATAAAACTGATGGTTTTTTTTCTTCTGTTTTTGCATGTTGTCTCATCCATTAGTTCAACAGCAAAGATTATCTTTATACCCATAGTACTTTGTATAATGCCTAGCAGATAGTAGGTTTATTGTTTATTAACTGAAAGCTTTAGTGTCAAGATTTTACATTATCAATAGAAAGGGTTTTTTGTTTATTATTTTTTATTTCTTCTTCATTTTTTTAATTACTTGAACTTATTTACAAGTATCTCAGTCCCACCCTGCATCTTAGAAAGCATCATCCAAGTGAATCGATTTATAGATATATATAGATAGACATAAATTACATCTTTCATGTTTCCATTTTTCAGTTCATTCTCTGGAGACAGTATTCACAATTTATCCTTCAAGTATTAAATCTGTAGCTGTGTATGGTGTCATTTCACTGTTCATTAACATGTGTAGTTCTTTCAAAGCCTTTTTTTATAAATTAGGTGACTCATCATTTCTTATGGCACAGTGGCATCCCATCTCAATCATATACCACAATTTGTTTGACCATTTCTCAATTGGTGGGCATCCCCTCAATTTCCAGTTTTTTGGTCATCACACAGAAAACTACTATAAATATTTTGGAACAGACAGGTTATTTTCCTTTTTTCCTGATTGCCTTGGGAAATAGATGGGTCTAAGAGTATACACAGTTTTAGAACTTTCTGGCTGTAAATTCCAAATTGTTCTCCAAAATGGTTGAATCAGGTCACAGCAGCACCAAGAGTATATTAGTGTCCCCATTTTTCCACATCCCCTCTAACATTTGTCATTATGCCTTTTGTCATTTTAGCCAATCTGATGGATGTGAGATGATATCTCAGAATTGTTTTTGTTTGCATTTCATTAATCAGTAGTGATTTATAGCATTTTTCATAAACCAATATATGGCTTTGATTTCTTCATCCAAAAATTCTCAGTTCATATCTTTTGCCCATTTATCAGCTGGAGGATGGCTGTTGTTCTTATAATTTGACAAGATTATCCATATACTTTAGATATGAGAACTTCAATATGAAATGAATTCAATTTTTGAATGGTCTGTTAGAAAGAAAACCAGATATAGGATCAGAGGATATGCATCCTTGTTCCAACACTTCCTAACTATGTAATTTCTAATCATTCCTTTATTTTTTAATTTTTAAAATGAAGAAACTGAATTATCTTTAAGATCCCTTCCAAATATAAATTATAAGTTTAAATGGCTTAAGTGTACAGAAAACCATTCTAGGTGATGAGAGAAATAGGAAATTCAGATTATAAATATTACATGCATCCTTAGCTCATACGAAGTATAGATTCCCTAAGCCCATCAGCTCAGCCTCACCTTCTCATTCTGTAGGATTTTTTCCCTTGTCCTCCCATAAAGCTGCCCCTATCTCCCTAGCCAAGGAGCTATAGGTTTTTCTCTAGACTTTTAAACAGCTTGTAGCTACAGGGAAGCCCAAACACTATGAAAACAAAAATGAGTAAAATAATGTGAGAAGGCAATTTGTATTTTGATTAGAGCAATCAGAGATTTAGACTTCCTTTCCAATTGCTTTGGATTTTGGTCAATCAGCAACCAAAAAATTGATCCCACAGGAGCTGCCCGTGGGTGGTGCCAGGCTAATTGAGGAATTGTGACTGGTTCCTGGGGTATGATGTAGGAGAGCCAGTGGGCGAAGGGAATGGCATATAAGGTGAGATTCAGCAGGGAGTGTGTGTGGGGGGAGTTTCTGAAGCTAAATAGGTAAATTAATTTGGGTAGAATGGTCATTTTTATTATGTTAGCTCATCCTACCCATGAGCAATCAATGTTTTCCCAATTGTTTAGATCTAGTTTTATTTGTTTGGAAAGTGTTTTGTAGTTGTTTTCCTATAATTGCTGTGTTTGTTTTGGTAGATAGATTCCTAACTATTTTACATTGTCTAGGTTTTTTTTTTTACTCATAACTTAGTCAAACTCATTCTAACCATTACAATCTGTAAGATTTTTTTTAATTTCACATATTAAGGTTTACTGAAAACTTCCTTAACAATGACCCTGAAACAGGCACGGTAAGCACTATTTTTTCCATTTTATCTTTTTTTATCTGAACAGAAGAATTTTAAGGGAATATGCAGGGCAGGAATAAATACACAAATAAATATTACATTCTTAGTATGGACTAAGATTTACACAAGGCAAAAAAAAAATAAAATCCACCAAGCTTCCTTCTATAGCAAAGTGTTCTTTTGTGTCACCTTAAACTATCATCTAAATGTACTATTCAAATTACCTCCTGAGTCCTGGTCTATCAGAAACTCAGGCCCAGGGCAGACAGAGCTCAGGGTCAATGTGGGTCATCTTATAGCTTTAGCAGTCCTGATGCTTTCCTTTCATTGCTAGGCAGACAGTCTGCCAAGGGAGAAGGAATAATATTCTAAACCCCCACAAAACACACTTTCAACCCCACTGAGAGGCATGGATCTACTGTCCTTTGCAGACACATTGCCCAGTGCTCTCCACACTTCCTTCATCATCTCCAGTGTCAAGGCACTGTGGACAGAAGTTTGGCTATCCAGCAGCCTGTGTATGAGTAAATGTTTCTTCCTTCTACACCTCAGGGTTTTACAACCTACAGTTGCTCTCCTTAAGACAGATGATATACCTGAGTCTTTTACCAAAGATATAATCTTTGCTCCCTTCAAAGTATTCTTCAAGTATAGACCTCTATTGGTCAGAATGGAACAATGGCTTTATTTGGGTCAGTCAGTCATTTCAGTTTCATCATGCATCTCGCCTGGGGATCAGATGAATGCTTCAGTGGATTGATCTCCCCATACATGCAGATGCCTCTGGAACCAATGCAGCCAGTCAGTCTGACCCAAGTGCATTCACAGCCACTTTGTACTCCTTTGCCATACTGAGCGCTCCCTTAAGCACCTTCAAGTTGGGCTGGTGGGAGGCACCCCCAAAGTATCCTAAGTTACTCTCATGACTGGCATCTCAATTCAGTATCCCACTGAGGACCTTTTTAATGGCACGATGTGCAAGCCACCGGGTGTAATTTGTTAAGAAACAGTGTTGTCAGCCTTGTTCTGTCCTGACTGGGTCTTTGTAGTGATAGGAACAGGACACTCATATTCTGAAATCTTGCATTTCTCACTAGTTAGCACTAGTTAAATATCAACTGCTAAACCTGTAGTTTCAGCCTTAATCAAGCATGATTTGTAGATGGTTCAATTTTCCACTCTGTGTACTGAATCTGTAACATTCTATACGAGGCATCAACTATGTATTCTTAGAAAGAATTAATTGCCTAGAGTGGTCTTCCAATGTACTGCATCTCCTCACCCCTCCCCCAAATAATGTCCCTCCAGAAGGGCAGCAAGACCTCTCCAGCATTGACAAATGATGCCAAGGTGGACAATGGAGGAACATGGAACCTGAACTTGCTGCTTATTCCCTAGGGCAGCAAACCCCAAAACATACTTCTACCTGAGTTTGGAAAGGGAGATACTAAGCTACCAGACCCCAATAAATATGCCAACCCTGATCCACAAGGTGTGGAAGCAGCTACTCTACAGTGGAAGCTGCCACTCTACAGTGGAAGCTCCACTCCTTGGAGGAAGCTGCCACTTTATAGAAGAGCTTCTACTCCATACTTTCAGCTTCAAAGAAGCTACTCTACTAGCCCCTGGGCTTTTCTATCAGCCTAAGGCTACCTAATTATCTGACAGACTATTTCACCAGCTATTTGGCTATTATACCATCAAAACCAACTTCTTCAAATAAAAATCTTTTCTTACTTCTGGCCTGAAAGGAGTTTGAGTCTCCCATTCTCAGGGAGAGACCCTGCTACAAACTTGGGTGTGTTTCTCCCACATCAGTAACATACTCCTTTGATTTTTAGAGGGAAGGGTTAATCAGCTTCCATGTGGGAATTTATTTTGCTCTTTTCACACTCAGGAGTATAAGACATTTTCTCTGTAGGAGTTCCTTGGATGTTTCTTGGGAATTTGGGGGTGCTGGAGCTTCCCGGATCTAATCTCTTCTCTCTTGCCATATGCACCCCATCAAACTCATCTATAAACTCCTCCCTATGCAGTCAATGATGTTTGGAGTCCCACGGGTCCTCATTGCTGTCATGGTCTTTTCATCAGAAATGAGATATTTCTATTTCCATTTCTTGTTGTTTCTTTTGCCTAAGATCTTCTCAACCTCACCAAAATCTCACAGAGCTATGCTGGACTATGGAATTTGGGCTCTTGTTGTGTATGCCTAGAGATCTCAGTGCCCACTCTTTCTGGCTCCCTCTCCCTCCAAAATATGGTCCAGAACTGTTTGTGTATGTACCCGCACATTTGAGACTGTGAGTGTGTTCAAGGAGTGTGTGTATGTTTTCTCAGTTTTAAATCATTTTAATTTGAGTTGGTAAAATAAAATGAGTGACAGGATTACACAATGATCAAGTGATGACTTTAGACTTGTAACTGAGGTCTCCCAAATCCAAATTCAGTACCTTCCCAATCACAGATACAAGAGTGTTTTCATGGGATGAATAAGTTTCAATTAAATCTTTAAAATGATAAGCGAAAAGAATATAGTTGAGCTTGAGGCAGGAGATACTACACTTGAAACATTCTTACCAATAAGGTCGACATGGCAACTCACAAAGAAAAAAGAAAATTTACCTTGGGTTTATAATTGCTTCAATTTCTCACTTCACATTTTATGTGCAAAAATAGCCACCACCTAAGTGTGACTGTTACAACATTGTACAATCATGAAACCTCCTCAGCTTAAACGCTTCAGAAATTCATTAGTACTTATTTTTCTTTCATCTACTCCTGTTAAGTTCCATGGAGAAATGCAATTATTTAGAGTTTGTTGCCATAACTATTCTTGTTAAAACAAGTCCTATATAGAATAATATCTATTATATATCCATGTTCATGTTACAGTGTTTTTATAGAGTAGAATGCTAGAATTACTTGAAGATGATATAATATTTAATTAGTCTATCTCACAAATGAGTATCTTTTACAAAAAGAACTTTCTCAAGTTCTACTAAAAACATTTAAGAAAAAACCTATTAAATAGATTATATTATGCTTTCATTATTTTCCTAATTTCCATTCTTTGAGAAGATATGTGAAAGGAGAATCATGCATTTTGCAACAAAGAAAAGTGAAATCAACAGTCAATTTGGAATAACTAACAGACTAAGATACTAATAGAAATGACAATTTATAGTACCTCTAAATAAGTGATTCCCAAAGTGGGCGCTACCGTCCCCTGCTGTGTGCTGCAGGGATCCATAGAAAAGGTGATGACCACACTTTTTTTGTATTACATTCTATTCTGAATTCAATAAATAGTTTCATAATTTCCACAGGGCTCTAAGTAATATTTTTTTTCTGGAAAGGGGGCGGCAGGCCAAAAAAGTTTGGGAACCACTGCTCTAAACTATGTGGCATTAACTTCTATTAAAAAAAAAAAAACTCCAGTGAGAGGAAATGCTATTCCTGTTTATCTTTTCACTTTAGGAAAAATAACAAAAGTAAATCACCTTCAGAGATAGACAAAGTGACATTTTTTGACTAATAATACCACATAACTGAAATTCATTTGATAGACTTTCCTTAAAGTATATAGGATTGAGAGCTTAGCCCTCCCCCATCCCTTTTTTTAACTATATGGAAAATCTAGACCTAGTTGAAAAAATTATTTCCTTGGAGATATACTTTATTATGTTATTTTCACATCACCTGATTATTTGTGATGGCCAGAATTGTTCACAGAGAGTTTGGAATCGTTTACTCTTAGCTGAAAAAGTAAAGTACCTTATTTCATTCAGAGGACAGGAAAAGGAATTCAGCAGGAGGATATTGGTTTGAAATGGCTATTTTCTTTTACAGAACAAGACAGTCACTTAATAAGACTCTTCTTTTTACCAGTTAGTAGAAGCATCCAGCCTAAACCCATTTAGATAAATTCATGCATTTCTCCTAAAATGTGGCTGGATAATATGCAGTGAGATTCCCAGCTTTCTTCTCTGTGTACCATTATGAGTATTTTTCTCCTGATTTTAAGGCCTATCCAAGTCAGTTAGTTTCTAAATGTAAATGATTAAATGACCTTCATGAAAGTCTAGGCTCATTTTTTTTCACAGGAAGACTAGCATCTTTGAATAATACAATTCAACAACTACCTTTGTTCCTCCTCTGCCCAATCCCATAAAAATAGTCCTATGGAGGATTCAAAATTACTGTGTAGACACAGTAGATATAATCAGCAGTCATGGGGGAATGGATAGTAGTTAAATATTTTCTACACCTTACATAAAACATCTCAGATTACAGACTTTCCTATACATGGCTCCATTTATGATTTCTCTTTCCATCTTCCCTACTTAAAATCTTTCCCTTAAAGACACAAGTCTGATGCCACTGATGATAAAATCATAAAAGAGAAAAATGACTGGCTCTAGAGAAAAAGAACCTTTGGTTGGGGAAATCACTTACTCTAACCAATCCTCAGTTTACTTGTCTGTAAAATGAGGTCATTGCACTGAATTACCTCTAAAGTTCCTTCATTATCTATAATCTATGACTCCTTCCCTAAAGTATCCAGTTGTCCTGGCTACTTTCACCCTGAAAATGTTTTGTAAATATATTTGCATTTACTTAGTTCCATGTAAAATTTTTCTCATGGTAGAATTAAATTTTAGTTTCTGCCTCCTCAGTGACTGCTTTGTACAAAATAGGCACTTTATAAGTAACAGTTGAACTGAAATAGATATCAGACTTTCCTTACATCATGCTGCTACCCCCAAAGGCTGTTTTTAGATGAATTTATACATTTACATACATATATAAGAATATAGAGAGGGCAACATACCTCAATTATATAATCTTTTTCTTTCTTTTATTTTTGCCTAACCATGAACTTCATTTGGTCATTTATTCTTAAAAAAAAAATAGAATGGGGAAACCATGGGAACGTTTTGCATTTAAGTACAAAAGTAAATAGAAGTCACAAAAGAATGTTTCATCTTGAAAGCATTTAAGGTATGCAGAACATTTTTTATGCATCATCTCATATGATCTTCACAGCAGACCCTGAAGGCAAGCACTATACTTATTATTCCCATTGTACTGTTAAAGAAACCAAGGTGTAGAGAGGCTCAGTGACTTGGTAATAGTCATGTGCAAATAAGTATTCAAAGTAGGATCTGAACTCAGGGCTAACTGGACTTCAAGTCCTCTAGCACTTAATCTAGCAACTGCATTGCCTCATAATCTACAGCTCGTACAGGTATGAGGCAAAACCATAGATGCTGCAATGGGAGAGGAAGAGAAAACAAGGCATATTTTCTTATAGCTTTTTAAATTTCATCTCTCTGGTAAAAAAATCTTCCCGTGAGCAATTGACCTCCTTCCTGATTATACTCAATAGATATGACTTTCAAGATTCCTAGAGGAAAATTTCAGCTGAACAAGATCATAAATTTGGGATCTAGTAGGCCAGCTGGACCAATTCTTCATCTCACAAATGAGGATTCTAAGGTCCAGAAAGTGACGAGGCATATATGAGGTTCCCCAGACACTAAGTAGCAGAATTGAAGGAGCAGTTGGGGCTATTCAACTCTGAAACTCACCCCCCTTTTTTTCCCTTTGTTGAGGAGATGTATGTAGAAAGGATGTAATAGCTCTTTCAAAAATGGAGGGCAAATTCCAAATCTACCTATAGTTTCTCTCACCCTTGAACTAATTCTGAACATAGCTTCCAAATATTCTTCCTAATACATAGTCTGCCTGTCAGCATGCTATTTTCCTAACAAAAAAATCTCTGGTTACTTCTCACTGGCCACAAGAAAATATCAAATTTACTAGCATTCATGCACTATTTATAGAACTATGGTTTAGTCCATTCATTCTGGAAAACAAAGAGAAAATGACTCATATGTCAGGAAACTATCTGTCACCTTTGAACTAGTAAAGTACTATTAGTCCTCTGTCCTCATTGAGATCAAAGAAAGAGGAAGATAGACTGATATGTGCAAAATGATTACTAGCAGTCCCTTCTGTGGTGGGAAAGAAAGGGAAACAATGGAAATGACCATCCATTAAGAAATGGATATAAATGTTTGAAACACAAATTAATAGAATATCATTAGTATGTAGGAAATGATAAAAGGGACTTTTGCAAACAAACCTCTAAAAAGTTGTGCAAAATGATGCAGAAAAAAATGAGAAGCAGGAGAACAATTACAATGATGACACAATAGGAAAGACATTACTTTCAAATACTTAAGAATTCAGATGGATGCACTGACAAGTCACTATTCTAGAGGACCAATGATACAGCATACTACCCATGTCTTAACAGAAAGGTAACAGACACAAGACATAGAATGGCACAAACATTTTTGGATGTGACCAATGAATGAATTCATTTTGATTGACTATGCATATTTGTTACAAGGTTCTTATTTTCCTTCTTCTTGTCTCTTTATCAAAATGGAGAGGATAACTTAATTGAAAAAGAGTTTGAAAAGAAACAAACATGCAAATATAAATGCATATATATATGTAAATATATATGTGGAATGTAATAATTTAATTGAAAGAAAAGTGCAGTGAAATTACTCAAAAGCTTGAGAGAATCTTGAGGGAATTAAGACACCTCTCCTTAAGTGCAGGACCAAGTGCAGGGTGGATTATTTCTGGGATATTGTAGTCAGACAGAATGCAGCCATCTTCTAGTGGTCTAGCAACTGCTTCCAGGCAAAGATCAGTCTCTCCAGGTCTGAGGGAATACCTTTTTTTGTTTGTTTGTAGAGATAAAAGGGGTTAAAGGAAACCCTTTTAGAAATATAAATATGAAGTGCATAAAATGTCATTACAAAGTAATTTCTAAGCCCCAAGGGAGCCCACTAATAACTGGAGAAGTAAAGATACGCTTTATATAAGAGGTGACATTTGAGCAAAGCTTTGAAACAAGGTAGGGATCCTATGAGTCAGAGTTCTGAGGAAATCAATAACAGGCACTGGAAAAAAGCCCTCAAAAAAAGCACATACGCAGGAGGAGTATACAAAGCATGGAAGTTAAAAAGTCAAGAAGACCCAAGTTCCAAAGCTATTCAAAACTGAATTGTATGATCCTGGACAAGTCACATAACATATTTATTGTCCCTTATAAAATAAAAAGGTTATACCAAATAATATCTGTTTCCCTCTAATGCTAAATGTATAACCTCTAGTCCATATAGTATATTATTTCTGACAGATTCTAAGAGTTCATGAAGGAAAATGATTCAGAAATATTGGCAGAACTCAGAACATAAAAGGCTTTAAAATCCAAACAGTGGAGATTCTATATTAACCCCAAAACAAAACTGAGAAAATGGAAATCCTGGAATACATCATTACATTCCTCATGCTTGAAATATGTTCTCTCCATCTTACTGAAATTTTTCTTTGCTTTTTGGTCTCACACAGTCAAGGTTCACTTTGTCTATGGGGCCTTTACTGATTCTCTTCATTGAAAATGCCTCCCCCTCTCACATTTCTTTACTATTTTATCTGGCCCTTTACTTTGACTTAGTCATATGTTACTTTATATCAATCTTATTTTACACCTAACTTATATTTCTCCTAGATTGTAAGCTTTTTAAAGATAGAGGATTTTATTTTTTAATGTATCCTAGGACTTGGAAGAGTACTCTCTTCCACCCTCCTCTAACTAAGAGAAAACAAAACAAAAACAAAAATTTCAGGAGACCTATTTCAGAAACTTGTAAGTGATTGAATGCTCTTATTTATATTTATGATTTTCTTTACTTTCATATTTCAAGTTTGGTGTATATGCATTATTGATTCTAGGGTTAGAAAGACAAGGAGGGTTCGGGAAACGTAACTCAAATTGCCAGTATCTCTCCAAAGACTTAAGGAAACAAGACAGCCTTGAGTGGAAAGGAAAACAGACATAATGATAAAGGATTGATGAGTTGGTCAAGTTATCTAATAAAACCATAGCTAGTAAAAATTGTCTATCGGTTTGTTTCTATCATTTAATAATCTATATTTAATGGCAACTGAGAAAATCATTCCTTCTAGACAAATCTCTATTAGTGAAGTAGTTCTTATTTCAAAGTTTTAAGGAGGAGGGGGATAGAAAGAGAAAAATAAATTTATTTGGAGATCATGAAGGAATATATTTTGCTTGTTATTCATTGTAAAATATAAGAGAAATAAATGTATCATTGTAATATTAAATTCTCTTGAAATTTCATAATGATATAAATGTCATATGTATCTTTTTGTTGGCAGTGACATTTGGTTTGTTTAAATTAGCATGTGTATTTTTGTTTTTACAGTAAAATGCCTTACTGTGCTAGAATGCTGTCACCAAGATATTTACCGACCTATTCCACCTTAGGAGAATTTTGACATGTTTTCTAGTCCCTTTGCTTCCATGTCCCTGGGTCTTTCCACTGTTGTGTATTCATCATTACTGATCTTCTTTGAATGTCACATGTAGTCATAGGCCCAGAAAACTAAATGAAAATGATGAGAATACATAATGTGCAAAGAATAAAAGGCATCACTATAATATATATTGATAGTTCGCCACTACTGTCATATAGCTTCTAGTGACAGAGCAGTGATGACAATAACAATAATAATATGAGAGAAAGAACTGATCTGCTGCCAACCCATTGAAAATGAAAGCCTTATATTGAGTTTCTCTGAGTTAAGCAGTAAAGGAATGGACAAGGAAGTAAGCAAAAGGAGAGCCATGACATAGTGAATTGAATTCAATGAGTTTGAAACCCTAATTGTCCTCATTAGTTATGTCATCTCAAACAATATTTTCAAATCTTAAAAAGTTCATTTAACAGGAGATAGTATTTTTAACTTTCTGATTATGTAAAGTTTTGTTTCTATGTTGTCTCATCATTATGGTAATTAAACTATAAATACTTTTTACTTAGATACATCAAGGTCTTTTAATGTCTAAAATATGCAGAAAAATACTGAAGTATGCCAATCACAATGATTTACAAAATAATCAATGACTTGATAGAAAAATAGAATACTGCAAAAGAAAAGGAATTTGAGAACTGAAGCTATACAGTGATGGTCAATAGATGAGCAAGATTTGTTCTCAAAGTAAGATAAGTCACAATAGGAAAAGAGGGATATATGAATGAGACAAGGGATATTTTAAAATGAAATCAATGCAGCAACCAAGTGGTAGTACTAACCATTAATCTTAAACTATTCAGCAGTGAGCTAGTGCCTTGATCATCTTGGTTGACATAATTTCTTACCAAGCAGAAGTATTAGAGGAATGTCTGGCTCTCCATAATACCCATAGAGTAGGTGCCCCTCTATCCTTTAATTTCATCTCTCTTTGGGTATTTTGGTAAACTTTACATTTTGGGAATTCTGTCATATTTTACATTAAAATGTGGCCATGAGACATTGAACAAATGGGATCACTCCCTGTAAGAAGAGACAAAATATGCCTTACTACATACTTAAGTCTCGACATAAAACCAATAAAAGCAATTAATAAAACATAATATATCATTGACTGTTCATTTATGCTCTCAAAATTTCTCTGAAAGCCATGTAATTTCCACACAATATATAAGCCACTATAAACTGAATAGTTCTAGTTAATGTATTGCGCTTTTATGTTCTCAGCTCTCTGGAAGTTGGCACTATGGATGTCTTAAAAGTTCCATGATTTTGTACAGGTAGGAAATTCTTATGGCCAGTGTTCTTTCTTTCAGTGTCATATCATTGACAGCCACCTGCAACCATGTTGCCCCATAGCACAGAGGGAGGTAAGCAAATGTCAGATAAAGAGAGAATGTAATCCTTCCCAGACTACCATCTTGACTCCTCAAAACAGTATCTCTAAGTACTGGCCATTTAATAGACAGCACCCTTCTCAAATTTTTCTTTTCTCTCATAGTCCCCAGGCAAAGCAATCCCAGCCCTTACTCTGAACAATAAAATCCAAATAATGAAAATATTTAACTTATCTAAAGTTATCTCATCCTAACAAATGATCTGATGACACTACTAATGAGAATGGAATAATTGGGAAATAATCAACAAGTAATTGATTCAAGACAAAATTGATATACAATAAGAAATTGACTTAAATGATAATGAAATGAAATGGAAATAAAGAAAATGTCTTTAAGGGAAGCAAAAATAAAAATTATCATGGAGATTATGAAGGAAGAAAGGAAGGAACACAGAGAGAGAAAGAGGAAAATGGAGGGAGAGAAAGAGAGAAAAAATATGAAATGTGAAAACATAGAAGACATAGCACCAACTTCCATATGAGGAGAAGTTTGGGTGCAAACTGCCCAAATATATGGAGTTAGGTTTGGGATAACAAGTCAGATTGACTAGGAAGGGTTTTAGAACAAAGGAGAATAAAAGGAACAAAGACTGTTGAACATCTCTATGCTGATATGTAATGTTCTTGTGTACTCAAAATCTTTTCAGTTGGATTGCACCTAGCAGGATAAAAGATTCACTGTAATAGCCTTTAACCATTTTGTCAAATCTCAGTCTCTCAGAGAGAGGTCTAATATCAAATATATATATATATATATACATATATATATATATATATATAACTTTGTTAAATTTATAAGAATGAGAGTCACTCCCCAAATGATAAATGGGCAAAAGATATGAACAATTTTTGGATGAAGAAATCAAAGTCATATATAAGTATATGAAAAATTATCTAAATAACTACTGGTTAGAGAAATACAAACCAAAACTATTCTGAGATGCTATTTCACATCCATAAGATTGGGAAAAATGACAAATGTTGAAGGGGTTGTGGAAAAATGGGGACACTAATACACTTTTAGTGCTGCTATGAACTGATCCAACCATTTTGGAGAGTAGTTTGGAATTATACCCAGAAAGCTATAAAACTATGACCCAGCAATATAATTGCTGGATTTGTTTCCTAAGGAGATCAGGAGGTGAAAAAGAACCCATATGTTCCAAAATATTTATAACAGCTCTCTGTGTTGTGGCAAAGAATTGAAAATTAGGGGGATGCCCATCAATTGGGGAATGGCTAAACAAATCGTGCTATATTACTGTGATGGAATGCTATGGAACCATAAAAAAAAATGAGAAAGCTAATTAAAACAACACACACTTGGAATGAATAACGAAAAGTAAAATGAGTAGAACCAACAAAACAAAAACAGCTCCAAAAATACTGGAAGAATGAATTGTGAATGTTACCTCCAGATACTGAACTGAAAGGTGAAAACATGAAAGTCTTAATTTGTATGAACATGTTCACCTTCTAGACAATGACTGATACTTTCTGTGATGCAGGGAAAGTGAGGAGGTCCTGGGACATTTTTGGATGGGATTTATTGTGTAGATATGAAGAAAAGTAAGCTAAACATATAAAATGTTTCTTTTTTACTTATTTACAGTTTCTTATTTGCTTATTTCACTTATTTACTTATTTTTTTCCTTTGTATGTGGAAATGCCCATTTTATTCATTTTTTTTTAAATTTAGATGAAAACAAAGAAAAATAATTCAGTCACATCTATGCAATTTTATTTTATCGTAGATGATTAAGAAATGACATGTATATACACACGAATATCAGCTACATGGCACAATGAATATATAGAGAGTCAGGAAGACTCATTTACCTGGGATCAAATCTGGCCTCAGATGCTTACTAGCTGTGTGACCCTAGTTAAGTCACTTAACTCTGTCTTATTTTATTCATCTATAAAATGAGCTGGAGAAGCCAGTGCTAAAACACTTCAGTATTTTTGCCAAGAAAATCCCCAAAAAAGTCACAAAGAGTCAGACATGAGTGAAAAACAATTGGACAACAAAAATATATATGTGTATGTGTATATGTATGTATGTATATATATAGTCATACAATAAAAGAATACTTATTAAACACTCACCATATGTCAGAACCTGTACTAAACACTAGAGATATAAAGAGAGGTAAAAGACCGTTCCTTCCCTCAAGGAGACAATATAAAAACAACTAATTACAAGGGAGTAGGAGATCAGAGGGAGGAAAGTTTTAGGGGAGAAAGAGAGGAAAATGGAGTGAAGAAGAACAGAAGGGGGAGAGAATGAAGAAGAAAGAGGATAGGAATTAGAGGAGAAGAGAAAAATTTCAAGTTATTTACTTTTTCTAATGCCTTGCTTAACTTATTCTTTTTTGGACTCTTTAGCTTTCAAAATTGCTCATCACTCTAAAAATAACATTTTCCCTTCCTTCTCAGTTCATGTACATCCAAAAGGTATCTCTTAATTACCTCTCTGCCAGCACTGTGCCAAGTATTGGAAAGCTAAAGGCAAAAACAAAACAGCTCCCAACTTCAAAGAATTTGCATTAGAGTGTAATAAAACAACATATATGTAGATAATAAATAGATATGTGCATACTGATCTATAAATATATGTAACATATAGTTATATATGCATGTGTACATAAATACATACATAATACACATATGTATGTATTCAATTCAAAGTAATTTAGTCACTCCAGGTGATGAAAACACTAACTTTCCTTCCTCCCTTTCCTTTTATCCTCTGTTAATAAAAGGTTAAGAAAAAGAAACTAGATGAAAACACCAATCCTCATTTAGGGAATTTATTAACCATGTCAAGTTGTAGACACAGCTAACAATCCATGAAAGATTCCACAGTCTCCAAGCATCTCCTAATGTTTCCAAGCACAGATCTATTTAAAACATAGAATCCCATGTCTTTTGGAGTTCTTTCAACCTTACCTGCCCCAGAGAGTAATTCATGTTCCCTAATTTAAAAAACAAAAAAGTCCTTACAACAAAGCCGGCCCACTAGAAATGAGGCTGTTTTTACTGACTTGTTTTCCCTGACATGGTTACATATAGAATGAGCAAGTTTCAAGCTGCCACATCATGCATTGAAGTAGGGCAAGGATAGGCAGCATGGTCATACCCTAACATGCTGGCAGGTAAGGATTCAGAGTTGCTGATTTGAGGCAAATAACAACTCTTTTACTTTTTCTAATGCCTAGTCATTCCTTGTTTAGATTATATCATTTCTTGGACTCTTTTAGACTGTGATTCTTTTCAAAATTGTTCATCACACCAATAATAAAATTTCCTTTCCTTCTTGGTTCATGTACATCCAAAAGGTATTGCTTAATTTCCTATCTGCCAGAACTGTGCTAGGTATTAGAGAGCCAAAGACAAAAACAAAACAGTTCCCAACCTCAAGAAATTTCCATTATATTGTAAAAAAATACATGTAGATAAGTAATAGACAGGCATAAAACTTCTTAAGGAAAATATGCAGAGTTTTTTTTTCTAAATTCTGACCTAAAAAATAGAGAAATAATACATTGAGCAAAGAGGTGATATGCAAAACATACCTAAACTCCAAACTAAGTGAAATGCATTAACATTTATTAATTTGTAATATGTGTAATAGCACAAACAAAATGTGCTTTTTACTTATAGGATCAAAGAACTGAGAGCTCGAAGCCATCTTTTAGATAATTTAGACTAGTTTCACACTTTTATGAACAGAATTTTAGAGACTGAAAACACCTTGAATATCATCTACTCCAGTTCTTCCATTTTACAAGTTAATTGAGACTCAGGAAGGTTTAAATAAGTTCCTTGATGTCAGTGACTGTTTTAATTTTTCTCTTTCTTCCTTTCATATATAGCACAGTCCCTGGATAAGATGCTTAATCAATTCTTCTTGGTTAAAATCATAGGTGACTGATTCCAAATGCAGGACTTTTCTTTGCATCAATTAGTCTCCAAAGAAAGTTTTTCTATGATATATTTTACAAAGAAAGCAAAGAAAGAGTCAGTATATGAATTATAATCTTTTGGTAAACAAATTTAATTACATATTTATCTCTCTCCCTATCCTTCCCACGCCTTCAGAAAGCAAGCAATATATTCATTTTATATGTGAAGTCATACAAAATATTTCCACATTAACCACATTTCAACAAAAAACACACAAAAAGAAGAAAAATGAAGTTTAAAAAAAGGGCTCAGACTTAATTTTTTCTATCAATGTTGGTTGATAAAATTTTTCATTCTAAGTTCTTTGGAATTGTCTCAGATCATTATCTTGATCAGAGTAGGCAAGTATTTCACAGTTGATCATCCTTAGGATATGTATGTTTACGTGTACAGTGTTCTCGTTTTCCTTACTTCATGTTGATTATGTTCACATGAATCTTTTTACATTTTTTTGAAACCATATTGTACATCATTTCTTAATTATTAGTTTAAATATTTTATTTTTCCAAATTACATGCAATAACAATTTTCAAAATACATTGTCTCAATTAATAAGATCTAAATTATCTCACTCTCTGACTTTCGTCCCCTCTCCTAGAGATATAAACAAATTGATCTGGGTAATACACATATGCAAAACTTTCTTCTATATTAGTCAATGTAAGAAAATTCTCAAATTAATCCAAAAATAAAAATATAAATTAGCTAAAGTGAAATAAGGTATGCTTTGATCTTCCTTTCTCTAATATCTCTTTCTCTGGATGAAGATAGTATTCTTTGTCATACATCCTTTAGAATTATCCTGGATCATATTGCCAAGTATAGTAAAGTCTTTCACGGTTCATCAATCTATAATATTGCTGTTACTATGTACAATGAACCTCATGGCTCAGTTTATTTGACTCTGCACCAGTCCATATAGGTCTTTACTTCTGAAATCATCCTGTTCATTATTTCTTTTATAGTCAATAGTATTCCATCACCTTCATATATCACATTTTGTTTGGCCATTCCCCAATTGATGGGCATCCTCTCACTTTTCCAACACAAAGAGAGCTGTTATAAATATATTTTTTACAAGTAGGTTCCACTTCTTTTTTTATCACTTTAGGATACAGAGATATGAGTGTATTCATAGAAAGAAGAGTATGTTTTGTTTTTTATCCTTTGGGCATAGTTTTAAATTGCCCTCCAGAAGGTTTGGATCACTTCATAACTCCACCAACAATGCATTAGTATCTTAATTTTGCCACATCCCCTCCAACAATTATCATTTTCCTGAGCCATCATATTGGCCAAACTGATAGGTTTGAGATGATACCTCAGAGTTGTTTAAATTTCCATTTCTTTAATCAAAAATGACTTAGAACATGTTTTCATATGACTATAGATGTCTTTGATTTCTTCATTTAAAAACTGCTGCTTCATTTCCTTTGACCATTTGTCAATTAGGAATGTCTTCTGTTTTGTTTTGCTTTGTTTTTTTTTTTTAATTAATTTGACTTAGTTCTCTAGTTATTTGAGAAATGAGGCCTTTATCAAAGAAATTTGTCATAAACATTTTCCCTAGTTTTTTGCTTCCTTTCTAATATTGGTTACTTTGGCTTTGTTTGTACAAAATATTTTTTATTTAAATATAATCATATACCCATTTAGACTTTATATTAGGATAGGGTATGAGACTTATCATTTCTATAGCACAATAGTATTCCATTAGAATTACATGCCACTGTTCAGTCATTCCTTAATTGATGAGCATTACTTTAATTTCCAATACTTTACCACCAACAAAAAGAGCTCCTATAAATATTTTTGTACATATCAGTACTTTTCCTTTTTCTTTGAACTCTTTTGGGATAGAAATTTAAGTTATTGTGTTACTGGGTCAGAATATGCACAATTAAAAAGCCATTTGGGCATAGTTTTAAATAGCTTTACAGAATAGTTAGACAAGTTCACAACTCTAACAACAGAGCATTAGTATAGCAATTTTTTACATTCCCTCCTAGATTTCTCATTTTTTCCTTTTCTGTCATGTTATCCAGTCAGAGAGATGTGAAGTCTTATCTAAGAGTTGTTTTAATTTTCATTTCTCTAATCAATAGTGATTTGAAGAATTTCTATGGGACTATCAATAGTTTTAATTTCTTCTGAAAACTATCTGTTTGTAACATTGTACGACATATCAATTGGGAAATGGAGCTTTTTTTAAGTTTGGCTCATTGATCTATATATAAGAAATGAGATCTTTTAGAGAAATATATTGTATTTTTCACAGTTTCCTATATTTCTCTAATTTTGGCTGCATTAATATTATCTGCAAAAAATCAGTTTTGGTTTAATTTCATATAATCAAAATTGCATATTTCACTTTAAATGATGATTTCTATTTTCTACTTGCTCATACACTCCTCCATTATCTATACATCTATTAGGTATATATTTCTCCTACACATAAATATGATAGGTATTATGTTCACTGTTCTAATTTCCTTGTGATATCTCCCTTTATGTCTAGTTCACATGTCCATTTTGATCTTTTCTAACTAAATGTTGAAAGATATTTATCAATATCTAGTTTCTGCCAGACTGCTTTCTATTTTTTTCAACAATTTTTACCAAATAGTAAATTCTAATTAAAAAAATTTGGATCTTTTTTCAAATCATTACTATAATCTTTTACCAATTGATTATAATATTTATGTTCTGTTCCTGTGATCTATATTTCTATTTCTTAGTATTAGTTAGATCCTCTTACTTAATATTTTTTTTCATTTTTGACATTTTTTTTGTTCTTCCAAATAGATTTTATTATTTTTTTTCTATTTCAATATTTTTTTGGTATCTTAATTTAGTTTAGATAGGATTATCATTTTAATTATATTCACTCTGGCTGTCCAAGAACACTATTTCTCCAAATATTTAAATTTGAACTTATTTATTCATTCAAAAAGCATTGCATAGCTGGTTAAGATGGCAGCAGAGTAAAAAGCAGCTGCTTAACTTCTCCTGACCTAAACATATAGGACTCCTCAAGAAAACATAAAAACAAATCCAGAGGAACAAAGGGACCCCATAACAGGACGCAGCATTGAAGGTACTTGGAATCGGAGCATTTCCATGCATTAAAGGGGTGAAACAGCTCTCATTAAATGGGAGCTGAGCAACCCCCTCATACCCCACAACACCTACAGTGTCAAAGCCAGTGAACAAGAGTTAGAGCAAGTTTGGGGCACACATTAAATCCTTGGCAGCTACCTGGGGTCACCAGGGCCTGCCCCTGGGAGCAGCAAGACTTAAGACCCCAAGAGGCTAAAAAACCCATGGAATTTGAACACAGACCCTGAGCACGGGCACGAGTGCAGGCACAGACACAAGGGCAGACATGGATCTGGAGGGCAAGAAAGGACTCGCATCCTAAGCACAGGCATGGACCTTGAGTGGGGAAACACTGCAGAGGGGTGCATTCCTGTGGAAGCAGCACCCTGAGACTATAAAAGGAGCCTAGGGCAGAGGAACAAGGAAGGGGACCACCAGGAGGCTTGACCCTGAGAACACGCAGACAGACCCTGAGTGTGAGGATAAAACTGAGAGGGTGCAGGGCTAACAATGGCAAGCCAGAGACAAGAACCCCAAAAGAGAAAGATCATCAAGAAGAAATCTATAATACTCAACAACTTTTACACAGATAAAAATCCAGAAAAATGAGCAAACAGCAGAGGAGAAGAAAAAAGCAATCATATCCAAACCTTCCCAAAATAATGAAAACTGTCCACAAACTATTGAAGAGTTCAAATCTGAGATTATGAGAAAGATGTAAGAGATAGGGTGAGAGAAGTGGGAAATAGCTCAAAAGGAAATAAACAGGTTAGAAGACAGAAACTCCCAATTGGAGAAAGATACCCAAAAATCAAACAAAATGGTAAGCAAATAGGAAACCAAAATCTGGCAAGAAAATAACAGTTTAAAAGGCAGAATTTCAGAACTGGAAAGTGAGGCAAGTAAATCAAAGACCAGAAATGACCAGATTGAAAAGGAAAACCAAAAGATTATAGCCAAAAATCAGTGCCTAAAAGCTAGAATTGAGCAATTAGAAGCTAATGATCTCTCAAGACAGCAAGAACAAATAAAGCAAAGTCAAAAGACTGAAAAAATAGAAGGAAACATGAAATTTCTCAATGAGAAAGTGACAGACCAAGAAAAAAGTCTAGAAGAGACAATCTGAGAATCATTGGTCTTCCTGAAAAAGCAGAAATTAATAGAAATTTGGACTCCATACTAAAATAAATGATTCAGCAAAATTGCCCTGACATTCTACAAAAAGAGGGCAATATAGACATTGAAAGGATCCATAGATCACCCTCTACACTAGACCCTGAAAAGACAACCCCCAGGAATATAATAGCCAAATTCAAGAGCATCCAAGTAAAAGAAAAAATTTTGCAAGAAGCCAGAAAGAGACAATTCAGGTCTCAAGGAACACCAATCAGGAACACACAGGATCTGGCAGCCTCCACACTAAAAGACTGCAAGCCTTGGAATATGATATTCAGAAAGGCAAGAGAACTGGGTCTACAACCAAGGATCAACTACCCATCAAAACTGACTATATACTTCCAGGGGAAAGTTTTGGCATTCAACAAGATAGAAGATTTACTAGTATTTTCACAGAAAAGACCAGGACTAAATGGAAAGTTTGATATACAACAAGAAAAATCAAGAGAAACATGAAAAGGTAAATAAACAGAAGGGAAAGAAAAAAACCCTTATTTTTTAAATTTACCTCTTTAAGGTTTTCAATATGATCTAATTATTTGTATTCCTATGTGGAGAAAAGTTTTGTATAATTCTCTGTAAGGAACTCTACTCACTATTATAGTATTCACTATTATACTAATTAGAAGAATTATTCCTAGGGAGAGGTTGGAATACTAAATGGTCTAAGATGATATGGGGATGGGAAAGAGGGGGGTGAATAGTAGAGGACACCAAGAGAAAGTTGAATGAATAAGAAAAATAGGATATTCTATTACACACAAAGAGGATATGGGAAGGGGAAGGGATGAATACTATTATAAGAAGGAGAGGAAGAGAGTATTAAAAGGTAATATTTAAACCTTACTCCCAGTGTAATTAACCCTGAGAGGGAAGAGTAGCTTTATCCATTGGGATATAAAACTCTATCTAACCCTACTGAGAAAGTCAGAAGGGATAAACCAAGGGGAGCAGGGGAAAGGGAAGGTCAAAAAAGGGAGGGGAGAAGAAGGGAAAGGGAATTCATTAGACCTGAAAAATAAAAATAGGGGAATAATAAGTGAGGGGGTATAAAGGAAAGCAAATTAAGGGAGGGGACAAAGGTTACTGGCATAAAGCAAACCTTTCCTTTAAAAGGAAATAGCGTAAGAAGAAGGAGTAGAACTAGGAGATGATACCAAAATGTCAGTGAACACACAACTGATAATTATAACTCTGAAAGTGGATGGGATTAACTTGCTCATAAAAAGGAAGCAAATAGCAGAGTAGATTAGAAACCAAAATCCTACCATATGTTGTCTACAAGAAACAAATATGAGACAGATAGACATACACAGGTTTAAGGTAAAGGGCTTGAGCAAAATCCTTTGGGCCTCAAATGAGAAAAAAGAAAGCAGGAGTGGCGATTATGATTTCTGACAAAGCCAAAGTAAAAATAGATATGATTAAAAAAGACAGGGAGGGGGCAGCTGGGTGGCTCAGTGGAGTGAGAGTCAGGCCTAGAGACAGGAGGTCCTAGGTTCAAACCTGGCCTCAGCCACTTCCCAGCTGTGTGACCCTGGGCAGGTCACTTGAACCCCATTGCCCACCCTTACCAATCTTCCACTTGTGAGACAATGCACCGAAGTACAAGGATTTAAAAAAAAATTTTTTTAAAAAAAGACAGGGAAGGTCATTAAATCCTGATTAAAGGCAGAATAGACAATGAGAAAATAACATTGCTCAATATGTATACACCAAATGGCACAGCATTCACATTCCTAAAGGAGAAACTGGCAGATCTCAAGAAGGAAATAGATAGTAAAACCATACTAGTGGGAGAACTAAATATTCCTCTTTCAGATCTACATAAATCAAAACAAAAAATAAATAAGAAAGAGGTAAGAGAGGTGAATGAAGTCCTAGAAAAATTAGATTTAATAGATATGTGGAGAAAAATAAATAGGGACAAAAAGCAATACACCTTCTTTTCAGCTGTACGTGGTGCATTCACAAAGACTGACCATGTAATAGGACATAGAAACATTGCAAACCAATGCTAAATAGCAGAAATAATAAATGTAACCTTATCAGAGCATAATGCAATAAAAATAATAATTAGTAAGGGCACCTGGACAGGTAAATGAAAAAAATAATTGAAAATTAAATAATATGATTCTCCAAAACCAGCTAGTCAAAGAAGAAATCATAGAAACAATCAATAATTTCATTGAAGAGAATGACAATCATTAAAAACTATTTTGCCTAATTATATGGCAATAAATATAGCAATCTAGGAGATATGGGTGAATATTTACAAAAATACAAATTGCATAGATTAACAGCAGAAGTAATAGAATACGTAATAATCCCATATCAGAAAAAGAACTTGAACAAGTCATCAAAGTACTCCCTAAAGAAAAAATCTCCAGGGCCTGATGGATTCACAAGTGA
The DNA here is from genome assembly GCF_016433145.1 of Gracilinanus agilis. Classification (NCBI taxonomy): domain Eukaryota; kingdom Metazoa; phylum Chordata; class Mammalia; order Didelphimorphia; family Didelphidae; genus Gracilinanus; species Gracilinanus agilis. Next base: position 141,141,635 of record NC_058135.1, read on the forward strand.
ATTCTATCAAACATTCAAAGAGCAATTAATTCCAATACTATACAAATTATTTGATATGATAAGCAAAGAAGGAGTCCTACCAAATTCCTTTTATGACACAAATATGGTACTGATTTCAAAGCCAGGTAGATCAAAAACAGAGAAAGAAAACTACAGATCAATCTCCCTAATGAATATAGGCACAAAAATCTTAAATAGAATACTAGCAAAGAGACTCCAGCAAGTGATCAAGCAGATCATCCACCATGATCAGTTGAGATTTATACCAGGAATGCAAGAATGGTCCAACATTATGAAAACCATCCACATAATTGACCATATCAACAATCTAACAAACAAAAATCACATGATTATCTCAATAGATGTTGAAAAAGCCTTTGACAAAATACAGCATCCATTCCTATTCAAAACTCTGGAAAGTATAGGAATTGAAGGACCTTTCCTAATAATAATAAACAGTAAATACCTAAAACCATCAACAAGTATCCTATGCAATGGGGATAAATGAGAAACCTTCCCAATAAGATCAGGAGTGAAGCAAGGATGCCCATTGTCACCTCTATTATTTAACATTGCACTATAAACACTAGCAGTAGCAATTAGAGAAGAAAAAGAAATTTAAGGTATCAAAATAGGCAATGAGGAGACTAAGCTATCACTCTTTGCAGATGATACGATGGTCCACTTAAAAAATCCTAGAGAATCAACTAAGAATCTTGTAGAAATAATCAACAACTTTAGCAAAGTTGCAGGATACAAAATAAATGCATATAAATCATCAGCATTTCTATATATTTCCAACACATAACAACAGCAAGAGGTAGAAAGAGAAACATGATTTAAAATCACCCTAGACAATATAAAATACATAGGAATCTATCTCCCAAAACAAACACAGCAATTATACAAAAACAACTACAAAACACTTTCCAAACAATTAAAACTACATCTAAACAATTGGAAAAACATTAATTGCTCATGGGTAGGATGAGCTAGCATAATAAAAATGACAATTCTACCCAAATTAATTTACCTATTTAGCGCCAGACCTATGAAACTATCAAAAAATTTTTTTTACTGAATTAGGAAAAACTATAACAAAGTTCATCTGGAATAACAAAAGATCAAGGATAACAAGGGAAATAATGAAAAAAATGTGAAGGAAGGGGACCTAGCAGTACCAGATATTAAACTATACTATAAAGCCACAGTCATCAAAACCATATGGTACTGGCTAAGAGACAGAAGTGATGATCAGTGGAATAGACTTGGGTAAGTGATATCAGCAAGACAGTGTATGATAAACCCAAAGAGCCCAACTTTTGGGACATGAATCCACTATTTGACAAAAACTGCTGGGGGCAGCTGGGTAGCTCAGTGGATTGAGAGCCAGGCCTAGAGACAGGAGGTCTTAGGTTCAAACCCGGCCTCAGCCACTTCCCAGCTGTGTGACCCTGGGCAAGTCACTTGACCCCCATTGCCCACCCTTACCAATCTTCCACCTATGAGACAATACACCAAAGTACAAGGGTAAAAAAAACTGCTGGGAAATTTGGAAAACAATATGGGAGAGATTAGGTTTAGATCAACATCTCACACCCTACACCAAGATAAATTCAGAATGGTTAAATGACTTGAATATAAAGAGGGAAACTACAAATAAGTTATGTGAACACAGAATAGTATACTTCTTAGATCTCTGGAAAAGGAAAGATTTTAAAACCAAGCAAGAGTTAGAGAAAATTACAAAATGTAAAAAAATTGATTTGTATTATATCAAACTAAAAAGCTTTTGAACAAACAAAAACAATGTAATCAAAATCAAAGGGAAACAACAAATTGGGAAAAATCTTTATAACGAAAAACTCTGACAGGGGTCTAATTACTCAAATATACAAGGAGTTAAACCAATTGTATAAAAAATTCAAGCCATTCCCCAATTGATAAATGGGCAAGAGACATGAATAGGCAATTTTCAGATAAAGAAATCAAAAGTATCAATAAGCTCATGAGAAAGTGTTCTAAATCTCTAATAATTAGAGAAATGCAAATCAAAACAACTCTGAGATATCACCTCACACCTAGCATATTGGTTAAAATGAAAGAAGGGGAGAGTAAGAATGTTGGAGGGGATGTGGCAAAACTGGGACATTAATGCATTGGTGGTGGAGTTGTGAACTGATCCAAAGATTCTGGCTGGCAATTCGGAACTATGCTCAAAGGGCTATACCACAATGCCTACCCTTTGATCCAGCCATACCATTGTTGGGTTTGTACCCCAAAGAGATCATAGATAAACAGACTTGTATGAAAATATTTATAGCTGCGCTTTTTGTGGTGGCAACAAACTGGAAAAGGAGGGTATGTCCTTCAATTGGGGAATGGCTGAACAAATTGTGGTATATGCTGGTGATGGAATACTATTGTGCTCAAAGGAATAATAAACTGGAGGAATTCCATGTGAACTGGAAAGACCTCCAGGAATTGATGCAGAGTGAAAGGAGCAGAGCCAGAAGAACATTGTACACAGAGACCAATACACTGTGGTAAAATTGAATGTAATGGACTTCTGTACTAGCAGCAATGCAATGACCCAGGACAATTCTGAGGGACTTATGGTAAAGAAAGCTACCCACATTCAGAGGAAGAACTACAGGAGTGGAAACAGAATAAAACTGCTCGAACACATGGGTTGATGCAGACATGATTCAGGATGTAGACTCGAAACTACCACACCAATGCAACTACAAACAATCTGGAAATAGGTCTTGATCAATGATAGATGTTAAAACCAGTGGAAATACGCATCAGCCATGGAGGGGACCTCGGGGGGGTGAAGTGGAATGTATGTAACCATGTTCACTTTTCTAAAAAATAAATATTAATAAATGTTTTTAAAAAAGTATTGTATACTTATGTTTCTGTAGTTACTTATTTTGGCAGGTATACGACCAAGTATTTTATTTTGTCTCTTACTGTTTTAAATGGCTTATTTTTGCTACCTCTTCTTGAAGGCTTTTTGTTGACATAGAGAAATGCTGATGATTTATATGGGTTTATTTTATGTGATACTACTTGCCTGAAATTATTGATAGTTTCGACTAATTTTTAGTTTAAGCTTTAGTATTTTCCAATTATATTATCATTTTATCTGTGAAAAGATATAGTTTTGTTATTTCTTTGCCCATTCTGAAATTCTTCCAAATTATTTTTCTTCTCTGTTTACTATAAAGAGAATTTATAATTCATTATTAAATAATATTAGTGATAATTGACATCCTTGTTTCACTCAAGAATTTATAGGGATGGATTTTAACTTATTTCCATTAAAGATAATTTTTCTTGATGGTTTTAGGTATATACTTCTTAAGATTTTAAGGAAAAATATATTCATAGCTATGGTTTCAACTTTTTTTTCTTCACAGTTTGGGCATCAAAACCACATTTCTGTTCTTTTGAGGGGTTCCTTTTTCACATTTTTTTCTATTGTTAACGTAATATTAGGATTAATTGTTCCTTAAATCTTTGATAGAGTTCATTTGTAACTATATCAGTTATTGGGGATGTTTCTTAAGGAGCTCATTTATAGCCTGTTCAATTTCTTTACTAAGACAGGATTATTTAAGTATTCTACTTCTTCTGCTGCTCATCTGGTCAATTTTTATGTTTTTAATCTAATTCATTTAGATTATTACTTTTTTATGGTTACATAACTGGGCAACCATAACTCATAATAATGGTTTTAATTTCCTTCTCATGGTTGATTCATTTACCTTTTCATTTTTGATATTGGCAATTTGGTTTTCCTACTTTTTAATGAAATTAGTAATGATTTATCAATTCTATTGTTTTTCTTCATAAAACTTGCTCCTACTGTCATTTATTAGTTAAAATACTTTTTTTCTTTCAATTTAATTACTCTCTCTTTTGATTCAGGATTTCCATATTGGTGTTTAATTGATGATTTTAATTTTTTCTAATATTTTAGTTAAATACTTAATTAATATTTGACTACATCCCACAAATTTTGGTAAATTATCACATTATTGCCATTTTCTTTAATGAAAATAATGATTTTTACAATGTATTATTCTGTTATCCTCCCATTCTTTTGAATTAAATTGTTTGGTTGACTTCAAGTGCCAACATAGCAAAAAAAGGAAGCCCAATGCATCAGTCCTCCAAAATTCTCCTCCAAACAATGCTAAACTAAAGACTCATACAAAATTTTAAAGTAAAGAATTAGCTTACCTCATCAGTCCAGCTAGGTCTGTCTCACAGCAGTGTGAGTGGAACAAAGTTACAGCAAAGCAAACAGCAGCAAAAGCAAAAGCAGACCACAACCCTTTATCAATGACATCCAATGACTCTACCTTCTTGTGAATCTTCAACCTTAGAGCTGGCCAAAAGCAAAGTTCCACCCCTTGGGACTGGTCACAAGTGAGGATGTGTCCCCAGAGTTGACTAACAAGGAAAACAACTCTTGAAAAGTAGAGTTGGACAAATGAAAAAGGAGTTACAAAAATCCGCTAATGAAAACAAGTTCTTAAAAATAGAGCTATCAAAATGGAGAAGGAGATATCTAAGCTCAATGAGTAAAATAATTACTTAAAATTAAAATCAGCCAAGTAGAAAATAATGACTCAAAGAGGCTTCAAAAACAAACAAAAGCAAAATAATTAAAAGTAGAAGAAAATATGAAATTTCTCATTGGAGAAAACAACTGAACTGGAAAAGAGGTTGCAGAGAATAAGAGGACTGCCTTCAAATCAAGAGTGAAAAAAAATACTAGGACTCATACTAAGAGAAATTATAAAGGAAAACTGTCCTGACTTCCTAAAACTGAAATTGAAAGAATCTACCAGTTGCCTCCTAAAAGAGAAACCAAAAGGAAAAATACCACAAATATTATAACTAAATTCTGAATCTCATAGACCAAAGAAAAAGTACTTAAACAGCCAGAAATAAACAATTCAATATCATAGAACCACAGTCAGGATTACATAGGATTTAACAGCTTCCACTTGAAAGGATTACAGATCTTGATATGTATGTGGACAGTCAAAGAAACTATGTGTTAAACTTTAAATCACCTACCCGGTGAAACTCAGTATAATGCTTCAAGGGGAAAAGATGAGATGGGTATTTAATGGAATTAAAAACTTTCAAGCATTCCTAATGAAAAGACACAAGCTTCATAAAAAATGCCACATACAATCATCAAGTGAAGAATAAGAAAGTAAAAAGAGAGAAAACATAAGGATTCAATAAGTTTCAATCTTTCAACTGTATACATTCTTATATGAGAAGACTACAATTATAAATCCGATGAACTTTATCAATATTAGGGCATTTCAGAAAATATTAATAGATAGAAGGTATGGCAGTAAACTATAATGAGAAAATATCTTAAAAACAAAATTAAAGCAGGAGAAAAAAGAATGCAAGGTAGAAAAAGGAAGGGAGTGGTACAATGGGATTATCTTAATAAAAGAAGCTTAAAATTTTACATAGGATAAGGAATATTGGAGGGCAACACTTGAACCTTACTCTTATTGAATTTGGATCAAAGGTTAAATAACACACACACTGAGATAGAGAAATCTGTATTTTCCCAAAGGAAAGTAAAAGCAAGGAAAAATGGAAGGAGAGTATTTATTGAAGGGAAGACAGATTGAGGGAGACGGTGGTCAGAAGTAAAATACTTGAGAAGAGGGAAAAGTGAAAGGAAGGAGAACGAAACATTAACATAGGGAGATACAGGATTGAAGTAAATGCATACTTACTTATCATAACTGTAAATGTAAATGAAGTAAACTCACCCATAAAACAGAAGCAGATGACAGAATAGATTAAAAACTAGAAGCCTATATGCTGTTTGTGAGACACATTTGAAGCACAGAGACACACAAAGAGTAAAGGCAAAAGTCTGTAGCAGAATCAATTAAGCTTCAGTTTAAGTAAAAAAAAAAGTATGAGTAATAAACATCATCTCAGACAAAGCTAAGGTAAAAATAGTTCTAAAGGAAGAAATTTTATCTTGCTAAAAGTTACCATACAAAACTTAGTAATATTAATACTAAATATATATCCACCAAGTGGTATAACGTCCAACTTTTTTGGAAATGTTCTGTCTCTAATTCTGTATTAGTGATTTGAAGATCTTAATCACAAAAATTTACAAAACTTAGGAACCTTAAAGGAACTTAGCACAATCTCCTAAGTTTTTTTTTTCCTATGAGGAAATTAAGGCCCAGACAGACTAAAGGACAGCATTGCCCACTTTCAAAAATGTACCAAAATCAGGTCCTCTAATTCTAAATTCAGGACTATGTGAGTGAAGCATACAATCAAACTAATTTTTAAAAATCTATAAATCACTGAATAACATCATTCCTGTTCTTCAAAATATAGAGCAGTATCAAGAAAACACTAATATATTATCTGTTTTAACAAATAATATTAAAACATGAGAAACATGGGAGAAATGTGTGTGAGAGTATCTCTGTGGAGCATTACAAAGAAATTGCATTAATCCTGAAAAGTTCTGTTTTCATATTACTTGGTAACTTATATATTCTTCTGCTTCTCTGACTTTCTCCATCAACAATAGCTTATCTTTCAGTTTCCATGTCAGAATATTAAATTGCTGATAAATTGGTGTCATCTAAGCCATCACAGAATCTACTTACTGTTAAAAGTGTCAGCAGCTCATCTTTCCTTTTTGATGTCTCAGTTCCCATGTGCTTTTTAAAGCACCCTTTCAAATTTAAAAGCCATCCTTGTGGTTTTGGTCCCTTAAGGTGAGGGAGATTTGGTAGATGGATAAATGACAGCTTTGGTGTTACAGTTCTTGACCACCTGTCAAGAATTATTTTAGCTTCTTAATAATGTATCGTTTTAACCCTTAAATAATAAGAAATAGAAAGCACTTAAAGCTCTGTAGCTAGTTGGCAAGTAGAAAAAACATTATACTGTTATCTATGCTATCCTATCTAACCCAAGGACCTCTCCAAACACTTTAATAAATAGCTGCTATGAGTCAAGCACTCAACTTGATACTATAGGGGATAAAAATAAGTATATGATTTTTTTATCTTTCAATCTCATTGAAAAGCCATGATTTACATAAATGAAACCATTGGCAAACAATGGAAAACAGGATATTGTAAAGGACTAAAATAGATGGAACACTAATATGTACTGACATCTCACTGGCTTATAGCTCATTTTCAATCAGCTCTGATCATAGTGTCAGAAGAACATATGACAGAAAACCTGGCTGACTGAAGTATAGAGTTCATTGTTAACTTTGCCATAGTCATATAGATATGGATTTATTATACTTGTTGTTCTTTTTTTTTTACTGAATCTTAACTGATATTTTGTTATTTTGCAATATATCCATGATATAGCCCCATAATCTCTTTGTCCATACAAATTTGCTCTTTTCTTGGGTCTCTAGGAAGATTATCTACATCACACCTAATCACTATTATGCAAATTCCCCAAAAGAATGTGGAAAATTTTCACACCCCATGTTCTTATGTACCACTCCTATTATCACTTATTGTGTATGACTTGATATTGGAAGTGAGGCAAGAGTAGAGATAATAGACATAGGAATACATAGAAGTTGGGCTCATGGGGAATGACCAAAGAAATCCACTTGGGGGCTAACCTATAGGATGCTGTCATAAAATATACATAGTGTGAATATAGGATTAACTCCCCCCTTGCTTATTTTTAGCTAATCAAATCAAGAACTTAAAGTATCCCAATGTAACACTAAGTAAGAGAATTCATGAGTCACTTACTAGAGTAAGCTCACTCCTCTAAAGGCTACTATCCCATCCCCTTTGGCAGTACTATGCAAACTGAAAGACTGCCATTGCTTTCTGTGAATAAGGGGGAATGACAGGAAATGACAGAGAGTGATGTAGAAAAAAAGGAATATAAAAAGAAGAGTCCCACATGGTTTAGAGGCTTTCCTTCCTGGCTTCTGGATTGGTTCTGGAGATTCATTCTCTTCCTGCTGTTTGGAGTGAGTGGCTGAGATTCCTGCCTCAGCTTTGGAAGAGGTTGTGTTGGTGGAACTCTGTCTGAAGACACCATTGGGACCTCTGGCTGAGGATTACAGGGAAATCCACATGGAGACAAGGGATTTAGGGAAGCCCCTACCAGGGCTTGAGCCTGACTTCTCAGGAGAAGGGCTGGTAGGATTATTAGATTCTGTCTTTATCTAAATTTTTCCACTTTCACTCTTTCCACCTCTTTGTAAATAAAGCTGATAAAAGTCATTTTGACTAAAGCTATAATATTTTTAAATCAGCAACCACAATATTACTTTAGAACTTTCATATTTAGCATAAAACCTAAATTTAAACTCTTACAATAGGACAATATAGAAAATTCTGGGAGAGGATTAGAGGGGTGAGGGGAAGAGGGGTAAAGGAAGATAGACATCCAACCATATACAGCTAACTCCTTTGTTACTTCACTGTTCAGGTTCTGAGTAAAATAAATAAATAAATTTATATTTGGGCTTGCTGCTGCTTAAAGGTAAACTCTATCTAAATGAGCTCTACTCGTAGTCTAACTCTGATGTTAATCAATCAATAAGTATTTATTAAATATCTATTATGTTCAGGTCTTAGGATTTATAAATATAAAACTGAAGTAGTCCCTGCCTCAAAATAGTTTACATATTTCAGGGGAGACAGTCCTGCAGTGATCAATGAGGGGGAAAAACCCTTATCAAGAAGGGATCTCACATTTGAACCAACACCACCAATTTCAAACATGAAGCAGACAAGCCAGCTTTGCAACAAAAGAGGAAATAGCAGGCAATTTGTCCTAGAACAGGACAATAAAGCTTAAGGGCCCTGAGAATAGCAATTGCCCCTAAACCCCAGACTCTGCTTCTATCTCAGCTTGTACAATGATCATTTAAAGGTGGGAATCACTGTGGCCTGCTATTCCTACTATTATCAATACCAACCATCAACCAAATGCCCTGCTAGATAGGTAAAACCAAAAGTCCTGGGAACATTAGTATTCCTCAAACCACTGTTTATAGTCTAACACCCACAGCTATGACACAGGGAAATAACCCTTGTGAGATGGAAGCTTACAATTTTTTTTTACCAGAACTTCCATGGGTCAAATGAAAGCTCTCACCACTATAATCCTTGACAATGCCAAATAATTCAAAACCAGAAATGAGCCTGTATTTGGTAATAGAAATGCATTAAAGGATCATTGTACCCTTCCATCTGATTTGAAGCTAAAAGATGTTATATTTCTTGTTTCTCCTCAGTAGAATGTGAGCTTCTGGAGATCAGACCCTATATTATTTTTCTGTTTTCATCCCCAATACTTAGCATAACACTTGTCACATAGTAAGAGCTTAATAAATGCATTTTTCATTCTATTCATTCAATAATTCAAGAGTGGCTAAAATAAATGCAAAATAAATTACAGGCAATCTTGTGTTATTAGCAGTTGGGGATAGCACAGGTGACTGAGCTGGCTATTGAAGATAGAAGAGGATCCTGCAAAAGAAAAATGAAGTAATGCATTTCAAGCATACCTCATTATGGAATAGAGGGGTCATTTTCTATCTTGTCTCTACAAATCCCACTTCATGCTAAGCATTCTATGTCCGTACTTGGCTTGAATTCCACTTTTAGTCCCCACACACTCCAAATCCTGCTATCTATGCCTTCCCATTCGGTAATATTGTTCATTATCTTGCTGCTGAAGGAATATACTCTAAGCCTGTCTCTAGCTGAACATTTATCACCATTTCCTAACTTCTGAGCTATAACTAGGGCAAGATGACCAGGACTTTCTCCAAGTTTATTGAATTTACAGGACCCTTAACTATATTCTCAGTCCTTTAACAGATTAACATTCTAACATTAGAATGAACTGCCCAGTTAGCAAGAATGATTAATAGCAAACCCATAATATGGGATGTTAGGTCAAGTTCTCTGCTTAGATCAAAGGTCCATCCATCACCCACCGGCAAAAGCCTTGTGCCACATACCTAAGGTCTCTATTTCCTTCTTATAGTATGATGTCTACTTCTCCAAATACATCTTTACTACTATTCTATTCATATTTTTGGATACTTGACCCACATTTTAAAAATTCTTAGTTTTGACTGTACTACCCATCAAATATCACTTCCCTAGTTCTAATCTCAAAACCTAGATTTCTCTACCAGTTTCCTTATTATTTCCTTATTTCCTTAATCTATTTCCAGGTAACATTTGGACAATCAGACAAGCTTGCATGTAAGAGAGGATGGTTTGACCCAAATAAGAACTAGATATTTTTAAGAGAGAAGAGAAGATTCACTCACTACTTGGACAGAAAGAATCTGTTGAATGACACATAAGAGTATCTTATTGCTGAAGAAAGTTTTTTCCCTAGATTTGGTCTGATCAATCTTGCCCCTGGGAGGTATGTATATCTACTTGCCAATATGGTCATACCATTAAGATATGATGGGCTATCTGGATAAACAGCAGCACAATTTTACTATATTCAAGAAACAGAGGAAAGGATATGATAATAGAAACAGACTTGACTATTGCCTTAAAAATATGGATACTAGAAGATTAGATATCTGGCAATAAAAGCTGAAGCCCAGGTGAATTTTTTAGTTAAAAATTAAAAAAAAATATTTCACTCAGCAAATGAACCCAGTAGGTAGGATATCTAAATGATTATGGGAAGTTTTAACAATGGTTCTTTGCTCTTGTATAGATTGAACCTTAAAAAAATCAGTAATAAATATTCCTCCTCCTGAGTGTTCCTCCCAGCCTCCATCTCAATCCATGTTCAGATTTTGACTATTAAAATGCATTATAGCGTATGTTCTGGAATTTAACACTTAAAAACTAATGATCTAAAGCTTAACTGGATTCAAAATAAAGCTTGAAAGATCATACTTAGTGCCATTACAGAGCTTCTTTCTAATTAGTATAAGATAATCTTTATGGTGTCCAGAATTCTATGTAATGTGGAGCATGTAATCACCGAAACTCTATAATACATCTGGAGGGAGAGGGGAGGAATTTCACTTTCTTTCAGTCTATCTGGTCAGTTAGTTCAGGTCTTCAAGTATCTGGGATTTCATCAGTGTGGGTATTCTTTCCACTAGTAGAGATCACAACTTCCCTATACTGTGGTAGAAGCCCGCTGAGAGTTATTGTGCCAAAAGTATTCATTGCCCTCTGGCCAACCTGGTGATGAACCTCCAAGAACCCGAGTTAGTTAAGCTGCTTCCTGAACAATAGACATCTAATCAATCTGCCTGGATTTCAAATGTCTATAGCCTTTCCAGACTGGTAAAACCTTTCACATCTTGTATATGTTTACCTAGTCTTCAGTAACCCAGATCACCACTCATGCCTGATGAGCCACAAGGGGAAGAATTTAGTGAATGACTAAGGGAGAGTAAGAAAGAAACTTAATTACACTGCCCCTCATTTGTATTAGTTTAAGAATCCCTTTTGTTTAATACCTTGTAACTGTGTGATTTGTGGTAAGAATACAGTTTCAGCTAAGAGTCTGGGTACATAACCAGATTAAGAATGTAGTCTAGGGATAACACCTAAGTAATAAATTTAAGTGTGTGTATTAGAATAATTTTAAGTGTGCTTTCATATTAATCGTTTGAGTTACTATGTTAATCCTAGGTATAAGAATATTTTATAATGTACTTCTTTTTAATCAAACTAATTCATGTAAGAGGCTAAAGGGGCCAGAAAATCCCCCCAAAGGTTCTAGAGGACAGGAACCCTTAGAGAGCTGTATCCTTGGAGGAAAAGCACCCAGAGAGTGCCTGTGGGAGGTAGGATATATTATGTCAGTATGACCTAAAATAAGCCCAGATCAGAAGTGTTCTGCCCTGTCCATGACCTATAAGTCACTGTTACTCACATCAAAAGTTATCCTTTTAAGTCATGATCCAGACTGTAAATTCTTCTATCTGCCTTTAAAAACTGAATTTAATTCTATCTGCCTTTAAAAACTGATGAATGTCAATGGTCAAGGCTTCAGGTTTTGAACTGGGAGGTTATCTGCAGAGATCTGGTCTTGTTATTTCTATTTCACAATAAACCAAATCTCTACCCAAAAGGGTCTCCCAGCATATTATTTTATAGCAGATAAATGTAATACATTTCATGTTTTTGAATGACCACAGCAAAACTAATCATTAACCCATTTCTATTCTGAACATAAATGTGAAAACAGCATGATCTTGACTATTTTAGTCATCTTTGAATGATTCACTCTATTCAGTAGTGACCATAATCTTTAGCTCCATAGTAGCAGTAATTTATGTCTATGTTTGTAGGAAAGGGCACTTGTAGCTAACAAAAAAAATGAGGGCAAGATGGTATAGTAGAAAGGGCCCTGTAGGCTTTGGGGTCAGAGAATCTGGGTTAAATTTTTAATTGACTATCTGGTAAGTCTCTTCACTTTTCTATGCTTCGATTTGCTTTTATGTAAAATAATGTTTGACTAGTTAGCCTCCAAGATCTCTTTTAGATCTAAATCTTTGTCTTATGATCATAGATCTTATTGCACAATATTAAGTTATCTTTGCTCACTTAAATAACACAATTGGATATCGTATTTTCAAATATCCCTTTGATGTTAACACAAGATTTTATAATGCCATCCCCAGAAAGGGAGAAAAAGATACCAGAATGAAGTAAACATAAAATAGTATATTAGTTTAATTTTTCTATCAATCTTTCAATATTATGTAAAAATGAGGATTTTACCCCACCCTTGCTGATATAATCACAGAAATTCCAGAGAGTTGCATTCGATCAATTAAAGCTTAAAAAGTAGATATGGAAGTTCTAGAACTAACTAGAATGGCCATGTGTGTAGCTGGGCACTCAGAAAAGCAGGGCCAGGGTGTTCTGGGCCCCCACACCAACCTGGGAGTCACTGGTAAACTAGGTCCTTCCATGACCCCCTTGTCACCCACCACCCCTGTGAAGGGATCCCAGGATGAGTGACAGGTCACCTGGATGTGAATGATACCTTCATGATATCAGATGAAACTAAATGTCCACCTAACCCAAATATAGACTGCAACTCTTCAGAACCAGCTTACCCAGAAGATTATTGCCATTTGTCCTTCATTTTCAAAGAGCATCAATGATATCATGATATTGGTGTAAGGGTACAGTGTGTTCGACTCTGTCTATCCAACACAAGCTTGTAAAGTTCTACCACAGTTCAGTCACAAATAGCCTGTTATAATGTTTGGAATGGAGATGTCTCTACATTTGCACATCTCATATATTCATTGTGTTATTGCAATTCTGCTTTGTTCATAAAGTACAGTGCCTTCTTTGATGCAAGCACAGCATGCTGGGTAGCCCTATGCTATTGTCTCCAATGCCTCAGCATCAATACTAAAGATTTTTGGAGAAGTCTAGAAAATGTCCTCGTACTGCATCTTCTGACCTTCATATGAGCACTTGCCTTATGTGAGTTGGCCATTAAATAGTCTTTTAGGTAAACATGTGTTTGGCAAAAAGGCTACATGGATAGACCATCAGAATTGTGCTTTCTGCAGTAGAGTTTGAATTCTTTTGAAGAAGATTCCACTTACCATCAGTACAGGACATGTGCTCTTTATTCATGAGTGAAAAAAATGCAGTAGATCTGAAAGACAATCCACTTCTTGAAAGGGATCTCAGTAGATACCACGTCCAAATAGCTGCTCTGAGTGGCACACAGCTGGCAAAAGAAGGGCAGCTTACTGAGGTTGGAACTGGATACATGTATTTTTCAGAAGTGGCCCCTGTGAAGACGAGTGCCTTGGTGCCTTGAAGCTGAAGTGGGTTTTGCAAGTAGGAATAAGAACTATTTCAGTTAGCTATAGAAACCTATCTTACCCTATTAAGGAATAACAAGGCAAGGGGGAACAAGAAAAGAAGGGGCAGACTAAAGGAAGGGTGAACATTTGGAGGCACTAGTCATTAGAAAGTACCACACAATCATCATTATTGCATATGTTCCTACTATAACAAACTCAAATGAGGTCAAAGAAAAATTTTATCAAGACCTGAAACCCTCATCATCAGTGTGCTGAAACTGGACCTCGAAGAGTATATATGAATCCTAAAGAACTAAATATAAACTACATTTAAACAATCCCCAAAAGTGGAACAGCTGTTTCATGTTTTTGACAACAGAAGTCAATGTTCTTTATTCCACAGGAGCAAATATCTATGAAAAATCTCCATCCATTTCTCAGGGTAAAAGTTCAGAGAGTTTGAGTATTGTCAAATCTAGTCGTTCCTCCAAAGCACTCAAAATTGTACCTCTGATTCCTGAATGATCACTAAGGCAATATAAACATCAAGTGACTCTTTTTATGAAGCTAAAAATTATCAATTATTTCATGGGTCCAAATTCTAAAAAAAAAAAAAACAAACAAAAAAACCATGTGTGGTATGATTGGTGGCCCCAACAATGGGGGCTATGGTGATGCTGAAGGAGGCTTCCTCAATGTATTTTGAGACATCTGGTTTGTAGAAATGAGGTGCTAAAATGACTGCTAAAGGCAGCTTTGGGCAGACAGCTACAATCTATGACCATAAACATCATCGATGTGTCATTCTGAAAATGATTCACAACAAAAAATGCTTTCATCGATAAGATTTTAGAGGATCTTAAGAAACAGGATAAAAATCAGCAGCATGAACATTATTAATATACTACAAAGTTTTACATCCCAGAATCACGCCTTTGAACTGCTACGCATGAACCTCTATGTGTGGATCAAAAAGAAATATTTTCAGGGGTTCAATGTTCAGCAGATGCGCAAATTTTCTCAATCTATCTTACACTCCCTGGATACTTTCCACAGAAACAAGATCATTCACTACAACCTGAAGACAGAAATCATTTTTCTTTTCTTTTTTTTTCCCAAGAAAACATTCTTCTAAAACAGCATGGTTGCAGTACAACCAGTGTTTTGATTTGGGTCCAGTTGTTTTGAGTAGCAGAAACTCAACAAATACATCTAGCCTCATTTCTCCAGAGCACCAGAGATCATCTTGTAAAGTTGATACAATAAGCCTATTGATGTCTGGATCTTAGGCTACATTCTCTCAGAACTTTTGACATCAATAGCCTCTCTTCCCTAAAGAAGAGGAAGGAGACATATAATGTAGCTTCTAGAGATGTCTCCTCCAGAAGTCCTTGAGAAATCTAAGCATGACAAGTTCTTCATCAACCCAAGGGTCTGTGCTGATATTGTACTATGACTATTTAATCAGATGGGAGGACTATTCTTTTGGGAGGGGGGCATCTTTACTTGGAATAAAAAGTGAGTTTCCCCAAAGAACAAAGACTTGGTGACAGAACTAAAAGGCTGCAATCACTATTTGTCTATAGTTTTTTTTAAAGATATCTTTATTGGGACTTCTCAGCCTGCTTGACCCAAGTTCAGGCCATTCTTGGATTAGAAATTCTGTGTCCAGATCTCTCACTATGGAAAAAAATAACAAGGAAACAGAGCAAATTTTATGAATGCTTCCCAGGGATTGGATTCCAAACTGCCAACAGTTAAGGGAACAACAAACAAGTTTAAATCTTAACAATATCAGAAACTAGCAGCAGTATAGGTCTGTGCAGCATGCTTCTCGAACTCATAGACTAGTAGAGAGTGATCTGTATGAAGAGATGCAAAAATTATATTTTAATCATCCTGAATGCCTGTGAATTGGAAAATACAACAACCTCAAAGGCCTTGTTTTTGTCAAACAAGACTTTTTTAAAGGGAAAAGTTCTGTTATATGTATGGAAATCAACTTTTCAAGGGCTAATTATTTAGCCACATTGTTTTAGCCACTGGGTTACCTATAAAATTACTTTTTTTTAATAAAAAATAATAAAAACTGGGTGTGAAAATGTCTTTAATCAGTTTTTTTGAGAAGTAAAGGGTTTTGATCATTTGATGAAGATAGGAAATATTTTATGATTGGTTGAAAGAATCAGATCAAACTCTGAATCTACATGTGATGCAACAAGTAATTTTGAAATCACACATTACAGAAATAGGTCAGTGAATAGCATTTGAATTCAGTGGAGAAAAAACTACCAGGAAAGAATTGTAGTCTGGGAAAAAGAAAAGAGAATTGACTCAATCTTCCCTTCTCTAACTCCAGTCTATCTCCTACCACTTCCTCCTTCACACAGCCTTTTATCCAGGAAAATTTCAGAAGGTTGCAAGATCCCCAGAAGTCAAGTTTAAGTGCTCTTGAAGAAACAGTGAGAACCAAGAGACAAAGGAAGCGCAAACAAAGTACACCAAAGGAAAATACTTTCAACACCATAACAGTAAAGTCAACAAAAGAACTTCTGCAAGGAGATCAGACTTTGGAGGCTGTCACAGCTTCTTCTAAGGACAAATTCACGAGAATTACATATGGGAGGTGGGGGGAGAAAAGATTTCAAATAATCAAGAGCTATGAGTTTACACTTTGACCACATGTGCATTTTAAATTTGATCCCATTTTCTTCGAGATGCTTGTGTATGGAAGGCAAGTATTCTATTTTTTTGGGGGAGGGATTTTTTATCTTTGCTATTTCTTCTCATTAAATCTCTTCTCTAAAAGAAATCAACTAGTTGATTTATAATGCGAAACATACAAAATGGGGACATGTGAACAACAATATTAGAAGGCAACTCTTCACTCTAACCTTCATAAATATAAGGAAAGCAGTAAGAATTTTCATTTGTTGATCTACCCTGACAGTGCTTATGGTAATTGGGAGAATGAGAGAATATAGGAGGGCCAAAAATTTCATAGCTCCTACTTTTGTTTAAAATATTTGGTGACTTATTTTTAATGATTCCTGGACTTGGACATGAAATGAAATAACTTTTAAATCTCCTTCAGCGTTCACTACTGAATTTTGAGATTTAAAAGCTACTTTATTTTTCTATCACTATACATTGATAGTATCAGGTATATCTTGAGGAGAGTAGCTCCCTATTTTTCAGAGTAGTTGCCCACTTAAATGAGCTAATTTCTACCTTAAGGAAAATTTTCTTCATAATTTAAAAAATATGAATTTTTTTAATAATTTGGGTATTCAAAAGAGGAACACTGGCAAGGGAAATAATGCTATAAAATAGGTCAATATTTTAAAATGAAATATCTTAGATGTTGGTACATTATAGTACTAATAATAAACTATATATATGTTTTAAGGTTATTTTTTAATATATCTTTAGATGTACTCAATCTTCATAACAACTTTGTATCATTATTACCTGCATTTTAGATTTGTGGGAAATGTGGCTCAGAAAAGTTAAGGGAGAGTCAAAGAGCTAGTAAATGTTAGATGTGCACCTCAAAGTCCAATCTCTCCTGTCTAAGTTTCCATTTAAGTCCAGATCAGTGTCTTCTTTATTCTTGTTCTTCACTGCACCCTCAGAATATAGCATAAAGCTCTGTACACAGTAAATACTTAGATTATTTACAGATTGAATTTCTACCCAAATAGCTCAAATTTTGTGGGTCATTTTTTGAGAATAGAAGACTTAAAACAGTGTTTATAAGTATAAAATTAGAAAGATGATGTCATCTAGTTAAATTTCCTCTGTAAAAATGTTGATTAATATAATTTTTAATTTAATACCTACTCTAAAAATCCATTTCATAATAGAATGAATGACAGAAAGATTCATATTAACATTGATACTTTTATTTGTAAATTCAGTTACACTTTGTTTCATTGTCTCCTTACCTTTTGAGGTACAGTGGAAAAAACAATGATTATTGAGAAAAAGGACCTGAGTTCTACTGCTGGTTCTGCCACTTAGTATTTGCATGATTTGGGTTGCATCACATGGGTCTCAGATTCCTCTTACATCAAGTGAGGAAGTAGGACTCAGTTTACTTTAGAGATAATCCTAAGGTCAGATAGGTGGTTCAATGGATTGAGAATCAGGCCTAGAGACATGAGGCCCTGGGTTTAAATCTGAACCAAGATATATCCTAGCTATGTGACCCTGTGCAAGTCACTTAACCCCAATTGCCTAGCCTTTATCTTTCTTCTGCCTTGGAATGAATAATTGGTATTTATTCCAAGATGGAATATAAGAGGTTTTTTATTGTTGTTGTTTTTTTAAAGATACTTTTACTATCTGTCCATTGTTGACAGTCATTTTTTTTCCTTATATGAAGTTGATGGAACAGAGCCACACAATGAAAAGTCAAATAAGAGTTTTCACTGTGAATTTTCTCATTTGTCTTGGACAAGGTTCTAATGTTACACTTATAGTCAGGAGGACATAGGTTCAAATCACACCTTTGACATTAATTCGCTATGTGAAAGTGGGTAAGTCATTCAACTACTTTGAGCCTCAGTTTCTATACCTGTAAATCAGGCATCATAACAGTATTAACTTATGCCTTTATGTTTTTTATGAGGCTCAAGTGAAACATTACATAAAGCATTTCGCAAGGTTAAAGTGTTCTATAATGAGGGGAGGGGAATCTTTTGCTGTTGGTTTTGTCATTTCTTTACTTTTAGGTGAATCCAGGATCTCCCCAAAATGATTAAAGATTGTAAAGGTAGATTAAATGATCACTCTATTGCAAATGTTAATAATATGGAAATAGGTTTTGAACAATTATACATATGTAACCCAGTGGAATTGTTTGTCAGCTCGGGGAGAGGGGAGGGAGGAGAGGAGAGAAAGAACCTGAATCATGTAACCATGGAAAAATGTTCTAAATTAATTAATGAATTTTTTAAAATTATAAAGTTAGAAAAGACCTTGTTCTTCTCCAATGTGAACTCCAGAGTCCTTAATCAAAGATGTAATATCATTTTCCAACTAATGATGCTTCAGTGATTCTCTATTTTCTAGAGTATAAAATGGCATCTACTCTTATAAAGTTAGAAATCATGCTGAATATAGCCCAGTGTTCGAAAGAAATATCTTCAAACCTACTCTTAGAGACTTATTAGATATGCAAAACTGAGCAAGCTCCTTGATCAATGTCTGCCTCAGTTCCCTCAATGGAATCCTAATAACCCATACTTCAAAATAATATTTTAAAGTACTCAACACAGTGTCTAGAACAAGGAAGTTATTTAATAAATGAGAATTCTGTTTTCATGTACTTGAACTTTAAAGACCTTATAATCTGGTTCTTATCAATTTTTTTAGGTCAATTACAAATTATTCTCCCTTTACTAATTCTAAATTCTAGACCATTTTAGACAAATTCTAGACTAGGAACCTGGCCTTTTTGCAGTTCCTCATATACAGGATTCAGTCTTCGACTTCCATATTCTATATTATCCAACATGTCTGGAATATTCTTCTCACCTCTATCTTTTAATATTCTTAGGTCCCTTCAAGATTGTGCTCCATTACCTTATAAAAGAGGTCTTACTTGATTCCTCTAGTTATTAATTCTCATTTCAAAATAAGTTTATATATATATACATATATATGTATATATACACACAGGCATGTACATATATGCACATGTATATCTTATGTGATATACATGCATGGCGTATACATATACAAACATGTACATACATGTGTGTATGTACATGTATATCTGCGTATGCCATATCTGCCAGTAAAATATGTATTTTTAAGCTTAAAGAATTATTTTTCCACTTTGTATTCCCAATGAATTGCTTAGTACTTGAGATTTACCAGGCACTTCATACGTGCTTGAAAAATTAATTTATTTGAAAATATAAAATATTCTAATTTCATTTTTATTGATATGATAAATTAATGCAAAGCTGATCATCTTTGTTTTAATTGTAGATTTTGATACACATTGGAGTACTATTATATGATGCCATGCCAAGAGAATGCAAAGATACCGAGTTCTTCCCATATTTTTTTCTTCATGACTGGTTAAAAGAAGAGGAATCTGTAATCACTCTTTTTTGTAAGAACTTGTAGATCATTTCCAAGACTTATGGCTGGGAGAAAGGCATGTTCTGCGAATATGAATGGAATTACACTCTCATGCAGTGGTAATACGATCAGAATTTTCCTAAGATGCAAAAAATCAAAAAGCATCAAGGGCAAGATCTTCTTTAAGCTTTAATGGCAGCTATTTGACTAAGGCTGTTCTTGGGTCAGTTTAGCATTTTCCATTACTGTCCCAGACAGAGCAGATATCAATGACAGCCAAGCTTCTCTGCTGGGAGAATTTCAGGCTGCTGGCATTTTGGTCTCTTCTCTAATGAGAGGATCAGAGGATTTAGAGCTGGAAGAGGTCCTACTGATAACTGGTTCTACTTTATTATCATCATCATTATTATTATTATTATTATTATTATTATTATTATTATTTAAAAGAATTAAATAAAGACTCTGTGGCAGAGGGACCTTAGTGCTGGACTTAGATTCTAGAATATCTGACTTCGAATTTTGGCCATGACCCTTGTCAGCTATTTGAAGACAGCTCTACACGATATATTTGTGTGTGCTGCTGATATTTGCAAAACAACAACAATAATGATTTGGGGGTAATTCTGGAGTTAGGGCAAGAGCATCATTTTGCAGGAGAGGAAACTAAAGCTCAGAATTTTATTGTCCTATTCAGAGTTATGTTGCTAGGGTCTGTGTCAGAATTTGAACCTGAATTTAAACTCCCTCACTCTTAAGTCCAATTCCCTACCCATTACCTATAGGAAAATTTATTAACCTCTTTGCACCTCAGATTTCTTATCAGCAAGAAGAGAATTATCGTGCCTACAGTACCTGCCTCCCAAGGTTATTCAGAAGATAAAATTAGATAATGTATTTAAAGCTACCTGCAAAAATGAAAGCTCTCTCTTAAAAAAATAGGTCTCACTCAACCCTGGAGACCTAATATAAAATTTTAAAAGGTAAAGTGACTTGGCCAAGGTTTTGAAGATAATAAGGAGCAGGGCTGGGGAGTGATTTTAACCCTGACCCTACAACTTCAGATCATCTATTTTTTCCACTATATTGAGTATGAGAGGCAATGCAAAGGGAAACTCTGTTCTTTCACCCTTTACTAAATCCATACATTAAAAAACAGTGCTCACATAGGCATTTCACACGGAAGCCTCTTCATCTGGGATTTCCTAATATTATTCTGTGTCTTGGTTCTCTAACTGTTTTAGCACAATGAGAACCTGGATCACAGAATGATTATTGAGAATGATTTTTTTAAGATGTGCCAAAATGAAGACTTTTCAATGTGGATCTATATTGGAACATTTGAAAAATGCTATCTATTAGAATTGATAGAAGGAAGTGAACTTAGAGCTCATTTGAGTCAATATCCCATTTCAAAGATGAGGAAGTGGGTGCTGAGAGGTAAAAGGATTTATCAAGGTTTACATGGGTAGAAGAAAATAGCAATGCTGCTGGGATTCACATTACATTGGGCTTCTCTGATTAGTGAGTACTAATTCTACTCCACCACAATGCTAAAACCTCACAGCTATGTTTGACTATAAAGAGAATCACTGGGTAATTTATTAGACTCTAAGGAATAGAACAATTTCAACAGTGACATCTCAATTCAAATCACTTCGCTTACGTTCAATTCAATATGTTTCTATTCACATGAAAACAAGTAACAAAATATAAAAAGATTTCGGAATGCTTTAATAGACTGAATGTGAAATATACAGGCAAATACAGGAAAATTGGGAGGGAAGATTCATAACTGTTAAAAGAAGGACCTAAAAGATCAATGGTCAAGTTCTTATGCAAAATGTTCCTTGTGTTGACTGGCATAGTGGAGACATTACTTATTTCCCATGGCTTCTTATGAGATAAAAAAAAAATTCTATCAAATTCAGGTAAGTGGAGGTCATAGATTGACTAATCTCAGGCGTTACATCAACATGTGAATGCTGCTTATTTTATTTCCCTTCTATGAATGGGTAGACTGATTTCTATAATGCCATCCCAGTTCACTTTAATAGAGCATTTTGGTGAGATAAACATCAATTCTCTGTTGGCTTACTCCTTGAGATGAGTGATATTCAATCCTGAAAATGAAAAGAGTATTTGGGAGCTCTAGGCCTAATAGTTTAGTCTAAAAGAGAAAGATTCCATGCAATAAGCATATAAAAAAACTAGAGCAATTATGAGATTATTTATAAACATATGGGCAGTTACACATTTATCAATGAATTTCATTCTTTTTCAGTTATTTCATTTACTCCAAGCTGTAGCATTCTCCCTCCTTCCTTGCCCACTGGTATTGTTTTTAAAACTGTTTTAAGCTTTTATAAATCAGAATGTTATTGCTGTTTCCATGTTGTAGAAAGCAGATAAAGTAGCAAGGAAAAATTTAATGAAAAAGGAAAACAAGCCAGCAAGGCAATTTACAGCAGAAAAATGCAGCAGAATGGGGGATTCAGCAAACGGGAACAAAGAACTTCAGTAATCTACCTTTTTAGCTCTGAGTTGTTAAATGGAGATTACTTTAGGGGAAAATGTAGTGTATGTTTTCTAAAGGGGAGGGGAGGAAAGACTACTTCAAATATTTTTTCCCTTTTTTTGCACAAAATTAAAAATGTTTGTATAAAAACATGGTGGAAATAAATTTATAAATAGATATACCTATATCTAAAACTAGTGATTTGAGCTGTGATTTAATTATTAAAGGGAACCATTAGTTGAGGAAATTCCTTTGACTAAAGGAGGCTCAAACTCTACACAGCAACATATAGTAAAGCTGCAGCATTGACAACTTGTTCAGGGTAACATAATCAATATATGTTAGATGCAGCATTGAACAAAGCGCTCCAAGTTAATCTTTCTGTTCACTATCCCCTATTTTCTCTGTGTGTGAGTTCCTGTATGGACACACATATATGTTTGTTTATGCACATATTACATATAAACACACATGCATATCTATTTGAGTACCTGAGTATACACACACACACACACACACACTTCTTGACTTGATATGTGACTACACTGTTCAGTTATGAGCTTAGGTTGCATATAGTTAAGTGATCAAAAAAATCTGGTGATAATTGATAGAGTCAATGCTGACAGGCTGAACCTTAAACATCTGCTGAGTTAATGATGAGATAAACATGTTAATGGAATATCAAATGTTTAAGCAATTTATTATTTCCTTGAGGGAAAAAATAAAATAAATGTCTGAAGCTGAGTCTATGTATCCAAATGAAGAAGTAGATATTGGAAGATATATCCCAAATTGTCCAAGCCCTGCAGAAGTTAGCTCAAGAACACCTTTGTCTTATCTATACAGATATGTAAGAATGTTATGATTGGAGATTTAGGAAGATGCAGATAACTATTCAAACTTGTAGGTATACCTACAATGACAAAAACAAAAAATTATATTCACTCAGTATATCTATTGCCTTTGCAATTGCAGAATTATGTGTTTGTTGATTTTTTTAAGTAAAAAGGAAATATCTGATGACAGCACTTAGCCTTTAATCCTCAAATGCAAATGCATGTTTTCATGTATTATTGTCTTAAATACATATATGCTTATGCCTCTAGGACAGCAAAACTATGGGAACATGATAGTGAAAGATAGACTATGGTGGAACCATACTTTAAGACGTTATTTCCATGTCAGGAAATTTAAGATCACCCCAACTCAAAATATATTTAATCTGTTCCTGCCAAACCACATCCAAAGTATTTGATCCAGTTCTATGCACTGCACTGATAAGATGAGGGTATTTGGAGGAAGACAGGCAGAATTGTGAAGGATTTCAGGATCTCATCCTATCAGGATCTGTTCAAGGAATTGTTTTTTTGAAGTATGTTATAGGAAAGAGTTTAGGGAAGGAATGATAGCTTCTGCCAATATTGAAGTTTTTCATAGAGAAGAGTTATTAGAAGGTAGAGCTCAATGCACTGAGTACTTTGACTTACACATAGCATTGACCAGGTAGGTTTTTTGACCTTCAGTAAGGATTTACTATGGGCCCTTTCCTTCATGTTTTCCCCTGATCTAAAGTGGAAGGATCAATGGTCATGCTGTTCTCAGGATATGCTGACAAATAAAGTATACCCTTTTAGGCACAATGAGGAATGGAAAAGGAAAAAAATGCTGATTAAGGATTGATGGTATAAACATTTCCTCAGAATGCTGAGAGTTAAGATGGCAGAGTAAGAGATGTTCAGCTCATCCAAATCCTCCAGATACTATAAAAAATAAAAATAAAGGAAAACAGGAGAGACACATTGAGATGAGAAGGGAGAGTTGCCCGAGGAGTATTGCATGGGATGGGAAGCTTGGAGAATGAACACATAGTACATTTCTAACGATGGCCAAGTGCCCTGTGGTAAAGAAAAGTCAGAAAGAACAGCCCAAGAGGCAAAGAAATTTGAGGGGAGAGAAAGGGGGAAAGCCCCAAACCTAGCTCTACTCAATGCTTCCACTTAACTGAAGTAATGAAAAAGTAGGGTGGGGTAGAGTGGGGAACTTCCCTAGGAACTGCCAAGTGTCCTGATGCAATGAAAGAGCAGATTCTTCTGGAGCAGTACTAGGAGCTGACAAATAGCCTAAGGCAATGAGACTGTAGCATGGAGGAGTAGCCAAAGACTAGCCCTATTTGCTTTGACATGAGCTGAGGTGTAGAGAAGAGGTGAACGCAAGACACAACCGAGAAACTGAAAACCGGGGGCATGGACAAAAGTGGAATAAGTCTCCTGGTAAGAAGCCGGCTGGTCCATCCCATGGAAGTTCATACTGAAGGATAAAAACTCAGCTAGATCCACCCCACCACACCCACCAAGCATCAGAGTAGGCTATATTACAAGCTTAGAACAGTGCTGCCTCCATCCAGAAGCAGAGCAGAACCTCAGCAGATATCCAAGGTAATGAAGGAAAACCAACCAACCAACCAATTATACTAGGGAAAAAAAAAAAACAAGCAAAAGACAAAGGAAAAAACTAACCTTGTAAAATTATTTTAGTGATAGGTTTGATAAAAATATAAACTCAGAAGGGGACAACAATGGAAAAAAGGAAAAGTAGCCTCAAAGGAAAGTGAGAAAGGATATCAGGGCACAAAAGACTTCTTGAAGAACTTGAAAAGAAGTTTAAAAAATCAAATAAAAAAATGAAATGATAGAAAGATTCAACTTGGAAACTAGAATAAGTCAAAAGGAAATGGAATCAATATGTAAAAAAAAACCTGAAGGAAACAACACCTTAAAAACTAGAATGGGCCAGATGGTAATGGAGGTCTAAAAAATCAAGGGACAGGAAGTAGCACACAAGGGGAGAAAAGAAAAGGAAAGATAAAAAGGAGGAACTTATATCACATGAAGAGGCATCAGAGTCAAAATCATCAAATAATGAAAGAGAAGATGGAGTCTACACCAGGAATCATATACCCAGCAAAACTGAGCATAACTCTCTAGGAGAAAAAAATGATATTTAATGAAATACAAATTTTCCAGGTATTCCTGCCCCCCAAAAAAAACTGAAAAGAAAATTCAATGATCAAATTCAAGACACAAAAAAGCATAAAAAGGTTAACATAAAAGTGTAAACAGCGCCTCAAAGTCAATAAGGTGGACAATATGAATATAAAGCAAAAAAATCTGATAATCTAACTGAAATTGATATTTACAAATACATAAATTGCCCACATCAATAAAAGAGGAAATTAGAATAAACAACTATACCACAGAAGATTTAAGTGAGCAAATCATCAAAGGATTCCCTAAGAAAAGAGTCCCAAGGTCAGATAGACTGATCAGTGAATTTTACCAAATTCTTGAAGAACAAGTAACTCAAATATTACACAAAGTATTTGGAAAAATTGAAAAAAGATGGAATTCTTCCAAATTCCTTTTATGAAAAAAAATAGGGTATTGTTACCTAAACCAGGAAGAGCAAAAATAGAGAAAGAAAATGAGACGAACTTCTCTTGTAAATATGGTTGCAAATATTTTGAATAAAATCCTTTCAAGATTACAACATTATATCACAAGAATCATACACCATGATTACGTAAGTGTTATGATAGAAATGAAAGGATGCTCCAATATTAGAAAAAAAACTATCAGAATAATTGGTCATATAAATAACAGAACCAACAGAAAGATATTATCTCAATAGATGGAGAAAAATTCATTGACAAAATGCATCCATTGCTTATAAAACTCATCAGAAAACATTGGGGGAAAAGGAGCTTTCCTAAAAGTGATAATAGGCATTTACCTAAGCCCATCAGCAAGCATTACCTATAGTGAGGATAATGAAGATCCTTTGCCAATAAGATCAAGGGGAAAACAAAGCTGAGCATTATCACCAATACTATTCAATATTCTATTAGAAACACTACTATAGCAATATTTCAACTGTGTCTGTTGAGGAATTGCTTAAATGATCCTTAGAAGCAGCTAAATCTTGAGTTATACAGAATGAGGCCTCATGATATTTGAATTGTTTCTTTTTGGTTGCTTGTGAGATTTTCTCCTGGTCCTGGGAGTTTAGGAATTTGATAATATTCCTGAGAGTTATCCTTTTGGGTTCCCTTTCAGGTGATGAACAGTGAATTCTTTTAATTTTTATTTTGCCCTCAGATTCTAAAATATCATGACAGTTTACTTGATAATTTCTTGAGAGATAATGTCTAAGCTCCTTTTTATCATAGGTTTCAGGTAGTTCAATACTTTTTAAATTGTATCTCCTGGTTTTATTTTTCAGATCAGTTGTTTTTCCCATTAGATATTTAATATTTTCTTCTATTTTTTCATTCTTTTCACTTTGTTTATTCTTTTTTCTTTATGTCTTATGGAATCTATCTTTTACTTGTTCAATTCTAATTTTTAAGTCTTAATTTTCTCAAGTGAACTTTTATACTGCCTTTTCTATTTGACCAATTCTACTTTGTAAAAAGTTCTTTTCCTTAGTGAATTTTTGTACCTCTTTTTCCATAGGTCTAATTCTACCTTTTTAGAAGTTCTTCTCTTCAGTGCAATTTTATATATCTTTTTCCTTTTGGCAAATAATATTTTTAAAGAGTTCTTCTCTTTGGATTTCTGCGCTTCTTTTACCAATTGGCCTATTTTGTTTTCTTCAAATATTTTTTGCGTTGTTGACTCTTTTTTCATTATTTTCCTATATCTCTCTCATTTATTTTTCCCATTTTTTCTATCTCTCTCATTTTATTTTTTAAATTCTTCTTAATCTTCTCCATTAATTCTTTTGGGGCTTGAGATCAATTCCTATTTTTGGTTAAGGCTTTGGCTGCAACAGTATTGGTTTTGCTGTTTTCTACTGAGTTTTTGTTTTGGTCTTCTCTGTCACCAAAATATCTTTGTGTGTTTTTTTCCATTGTTTCTTCATTTTTCAGCCTTTTTCTTTTCTTTTAACTTAATAAAATATTAAAGTTTTAGAGATCAGATTTACTTTTTGTATCATTTTGACTCTGCCCCCCCAAAAAAAAAACAAATGAACATGTGTCTCTGACAAAGGCCTTATTTCTCAAATAAATAAAGAACTGAGACAATTTTATAAGAATACAAATCATTCTCCAACTGATAATTAGTCAAAAATTATAAACAGACAGTTCTCAAATGAAATTAAAGCTATCAATGGTCATATAAGGAAATGCTCCAAATCATTATTAATTAGAGAAATGCAACTTAAAACATCTCTTAGACATCACCTCACACTGATCAGAGTGGCTAATATACCAAAAAATAAAATGATAACAATTAGAAGAAATGTGGGAAAATTGGGACATTAATTCATGTTGGTCCGGTTGTTTCTGTTGTTGGAACTATGAGCCAATACAACCACTTTATAGAATAATATGGTACAACATTCAAAGGTCTATAAAACGATGCATACTATTTGACCCAGCAATGCCATTATGGGATCTGTGTTCCATGGAGCTCAGAGATAAGGAAAAAGACATACTTGTTGAAAAAAATTGTCAGTATCTCTTCTGGAAATGACAAATAATTGGAAACTACGTAAGTGGCCATCAATTGGGGAATGGCTAAATAAGCTGTAGTATATGATTTTAATGGAAAAACTATTGCACCATAAGAAACAATGAATAGGAAAGGGTCATAAAAACATGGAATTAATATATGAATTGATTGAAAATGAAGTTAAGTGAACAGAAGTAGGAGAGCAATATATATAGAGAGTAACAGGAATATTTTAGCAAGATCAATTATGAAGAACTAAATTATTATCAGCAAAACAAGATTCTAAGATAATCCCAAGGGACTCATGCTGAAAAACAAAAAACAAACAAAAAAAAACATAAAATAAAATAACCATAATCCACAGCCAAATAAGGAACTATGAGAATCTGATTACAGATCAAAGCACATCATTCTTCACTTTATTTCCTGCATGATTTTTTTTTATCATATATGTGATATGTGTTCTCAACCACAACATGGGAACTATGGAACTACGGAAGTATGTATTGCATGAAAGTACTGATATAATATATATCAGATTACCTGCAATCTTTTAGAGCTGGGTAGGGAGGAAGAGAGAGAATCTGAATAGCGAAATGTCAAAAAAATTGTCAAAAAAATTTTTCTACATGTAATTGAAAAGAATTAGTAAAAGATTAGTGGAATCATTTTTTTTTAAATTATTCCCAAGAATTAGAGCTATTCAAAAGTGGAATGGACAGCCTGGGGAAATTATTGCTTGCTAGAAGTGTTTAAGTAAAGGATCAATGATTACATGTGAAATATGTTGTAGAAGGGAATTTTGTTCAGGTACAAGTTCATAGGTGAGGAACTAAAATTCAGAGAGGTTAAGTAAATTGACCAGGATTAAGTAGCTGGCAGATCTAAGGCAGAAATTTAAACCAGAATTTCCTTATTCCAAGTTCATTATCCTATCCATCAAACCATTTTGCCTGGATGGCCTCAGAGGGACATCCCAACTCAGAGATTCTGTGAAATCTCTGAAACACATTTGTTCTAATGGCATAACAAAGGAAATGGGACAATTTTCCAGCAAAATGGTCAAACGTTTCATATTAACTTCAGTATATTATGACAGTCTATCATTGATCATGCTGAGATTTTTAAATATACATGTTGTAAATTGCTAGAAAATTATATTGCTTGATGTAATGAGTTTATTAAATTGTTCAACTGCAGTCTAATCTAAAAAAAGGTATTTTATAAACAACTGAAAGGAAAAACAAAAACAAAAGTAATATTCCCCAACTTGTCTTGTCACTATAGTTTTGATTATATAACTTCTCAAAATTGATGAAAGAGTAGTCCCATTCAACTTCAAAATATGCAAAATCCTACATCCTCCAAAATTCAGAATCTCTTCTTGGTTATCCATAACTTCAGATGGCAGAAACATAGCATCACAGAATCTCAGAATTAGAATAAATCTCAAAGGCAATAGTTTAACTTGCATCTGTAAAACCTGATTAGGCCCCTCATAATCCTTACAATTCTTAAAGCTCAATTTCTCTTAAATTTTTTTGGATATTCTTCCCCATACATCATACATTGAGATTGTATCATCTTCGCCCAGAATAAGGGGGAATCCATTGTCTCTTCAGAAAATCTTGCCCATACCTACAAATTCTTACCATCCTATACTATCCTGACTTTGACATTTTCAAGACTCTGCTGGAATTGCAGTCCTACTCATTCTATGTCAAAACAACTTATTACCATAATAATTCAGTGGCTAAGAGGAATTTGATCCCAGAAAAGATTCAGTGCTCTCATGTTTCCCTCTGACTTGGAAATTTCTCCTATGATGGTGTTCTGTATAGAACTGACTTCTTTCAAGTGACCTCTGCTGGAAAATTACTCCTCTGACATGTCCAAATTAGCAATACCACCAAAGATACAGTCCAATTCAACATATATCTACTTAGCACAATGTATTAATGGGTAAAGAATTATGCTAGAATCTAAGAATACAGAGACAGAAAGAAAATATTTCCTGCCCTCAAAAAGCTCATAGGGAGGACATTAACATATAGTCATATCAGCAAACAAAAAGAAAATTAAGGAAGAAGAATGAGGTAGCATGTAGAAGGATCAGGAAAGACTTTATTTGTGTTGAGCCATGAAGGAAAATAGGGGTTCAATAGTCATAGTTAGTAAGGGAATGAATTCCAAACATAGGGAATTCACAAAGGAGGGGATAGATATAATGTTCAAAAATAGTCCAGTTGGCAAGATCCATTCTCTTTGCTACACATCTATACCATAAAGGGTATGTGAGCAATGGAATAAACCCATAACATCAATAAGTTCTACATTATAATTCAAGACTGAGTAAACAGCAAGAGGGTGAATATATGCAACATGACCATCACAAGGCATAAATTCCTTGACTTTGACCTAGAAACATGAAAGACTGAAACAGTAAAAACATAGACTTTGATGATCAGAAAACAGGGCAAAGAAGATTCTTCTGAATGCACATTCTGACAGTGTCTATGAGACCATACATCAATCATAAGGTACTATGATGGGTGCTGGAGACAAAAAGACAAAAAAGGACGCAGCCTTTTCCCTCAAAGAACTTAACTTTCTAATGAAAAGCAAAGCTGTAAGTAGTGGCACTTTTTTTTCAAATGGTGGTACTAACTAATAACCCTAGATAACCTCTAATATCCCTTCCAGCTCTTAAATTCTATGATTCAAACAAAGAGTGGAGATGTGACTGTATGAATATATGTTTAGCCATTCTAACATAGAAATATTTCCTGGTCTTTCACTCACTTACTCCTAAAAAATGTTCACCTCGCCTTAAAAATTACTTTATTTTCCATTTTGGGTTTAATTACTTGAGTTATGCCTCCAATAGACAATAATCTCCTTGAGTCTTGTGACTAATTAAATTCTGTATTTGTTTCCTTAGAACTTTGTATAGTGCTTTCCATATAGTTGGCACTTAATTCAAGCTGTTGAATTGAATATCTATATTATCTTTTTAAAGCACTAGTAAATATCATATCACCTATTTAGATTGTATTTTAAGGTTTGATTTTGTTTTGGTTAGGCATATTTTAAAATATGTTTTTAAACTATTTTAAAACTATTTCCCAATTTACATTCAAAATTATTTTTAACGATTTTTAAAATTTTGATTTCCACTCCTTGAGAATGCAAGAAAGTTTATATGAATTAAACATGTGAAATCAGGCAAACATATTTCCATATTAGCTATATTACAAAAGAAAACAAAAAATAAAAAATAAAAAAGGTTTTTTTAAAACTATATTCATAGGTCCTATGTTTTCTCTTTGGAGGAGAATAAAAATTTTCATCATGTGATCAATTATATGTTTTTCTACTGCATTTCTACTCCCACAGTTCTTTCTCTTGTTGTGGACAATATTCTTTCTCATAAGTTCCTCTGGATTGTCTTGGACCATTGCCTTGCTGCTAGTAGAAAAGTCTGTTATGGTCAATTGTGCCACAATGTGTCCATCTCTATGTACAATGTTCTCCTGGTTCTTCTCCTTTTGCTCTGCCTCAATTCCTGGAGGTCTTTCCAGTTCATTATTCCTTTTAGCACACTAGTATTCCATCACCAACAGATACCACAATTTTTTTAGCCACTCCCCAATCGATGGACATCCTCTCATTTTCCAATATTTTTTGCCACCACGTAGGGTGAGGCTATAAATGTTTTTTTGTGCGAGTATTTTTCTTTACCTCTTTGGGGTATAAACCGAGTGGTGGTATCATAGTCTAGATCAGTGATGGGCAACCTTTTGAACTTGGTGTGTTAAAATTCACCAAAAAACTGAGCATAACTCGGGTGGTGTGTCACTTCAGGAAAAAAAACCCCGTAATTTCATGATATTTATAGTTTAAATAATAAAAATGTATAATTGTAATATGTAACTGTATTTAATAAACTGAAAACTAATTATTTAACTTACCTGTTTAGTGACAGTTGTTTTGGCCTACAGACCTCTGGCACAGAGTGTTTCATCCTTGGAATACAGCCCCATACTTCTCTGTATGCCTCTACATGCAGCCACATGTCATCGAAAATGGCCACGTATATCAATGCTGACATGTGTGTTATAGCTTTGCCATCAGGGGTCTAGATAATCGGCTTGATAAGAGTAGCTAAGTCTTTCACAGTGTCCTTCTGGTTCTGCTCATTTCAAGTTGTGTGAGTTCATGTAAGACTTCGCAGGTTTTTTTCTGAAACTCTCCTGTTCATCATTTCTTAGAACACAATAGTATTTCATCCCATTCATATGCTACAACTTGTTTATAGTTATTCTCCAACTGATGAACATCCCTTCATGTTCCAGTTCTTTGCTGCCACAAAAATGTTGATATAAATTTTGGTGTGTGGGAAAAAATAGCTGCTTTTGATTAATATGGGAAAATGTTTTATGTAATTACCTATGCAAAATATATGTGAGATTGTTTACCATCTCAGTGGGATTTCAGGAGGGAAAGGGAAGGAGGGAAAATTTTTGAGATTTAAAAATCTTTTTAAAATATTTGAAACTGTTTTTACAATTAATTGGGGAAATAATAAAATAATTTTTAAAGGAAATAACTTATTATACTTTTTCTTTCATTTCTTTGGAATACTGATCTGGTAGTGGTATTGCTTGGTCAAAGGGTATGCTAGATTTAGTAGCTCTTTGAGTATATTTCTGAATTGTTCTCCAGAATGGTTGGACTTATTCACAACTTTATCAACTGTACATTAGTATATCAATTTTTCCATATTCCCTCCAGAATTTAGCCCTCTCCTTTTCTATTATGTTAGTCAATCTTAGAGGGGTGGGTTAGTATCATGGAGTTGTTTTAATTTGAATTTCTCAAATCAGTAGTTAGATTATTATTTTATGTAACTATGGAAAGCCCTGATTTCTTCTTTTGAGGGTTGCCTACTTTGACTCCTTTGACTGTTTATAAAATTGGTAATGGCTCTTATTTCTATAAATTTATCTCAGTTCCCTATCTAACTGAGAAATGAGGTCATTATCATAGAAATTTAAGTAATTTTCTCCCCAGTTTTCTCGTTCCTTTTTAATTTTGTGGCATTAGTTTTGTTTCTGTGAACACTTTTTTTTAATTCCATGCAATCAAAATTACCTATTTTACTTCTCATGTTCCTCTCTATCTCTTGTTTGGTCATAAACTCATTCTTTATCAACTGTTCTGATAAATAATTTTTTCCATGTTCCCCTAATTTACTTACAATATCATTCATTATGTCTAAATCTTTTATTCATTTTGACCTTATCTTTATATAGAGTGTGAGATATTGGTCTATGATTAATTTCAGCCAAACTGCTTTTATTTTTCTCAACAATTTTGCAGAGCTAAAATAACTTGTCAGTGGTAGTACAGCTAGTAAGTTTCAGTGATGTGATTTGAATCTAGATCTCACGTTCTAAATCCAGTGCTGTACCTATCATCACAAGAGTAATAGCTGACATCAAAGTGACATCTAAATACAAAAGATCAATTTAAAATCCCATCCCAAACACCTTCCCACATGCCACCCCACTACAACTTCATTTCTAATATTTAGCAAATCCTTACTAGTCATTCCTCAGAATGATTGATCTGAACAGCACACTGATGTAAATGCCTAAGATATTTTATTAAGACCTTACTTACATCTCATGCCCTTTAGTTGCTTGGAGGACAATCCTGGAATGACATAATATCTGGATTTTGTTTATTTACTTTCTCTTCTCTTTTAGGTTATGCACAGGAGTACAAAATAACAACCTAAGTGCAAGCAAGAGATAGCGGCCAAGAGGATCTTCCAGTCCCAAAGTCATTCTTCATCTCAAAAGGAGGGTTAAGTGTTGGGGTTTTTTGAGCTATGGTCCTTCTGCAGATCACTCTCATGATGGAAAGACATCAACCAGTGCCTACTACTTCAAGGGCTGGTGTATAAGTAGGAAATGGAAAAAATAATGTTCTTGCCAGCAAGGAAAGCGGCTCAATTCATCTTGCTCAGCTTCTTTGCTTTCTTATATAATAATGTTGCACTCCCCCTAGAGAGGATTAGACTATTTCTCCCCCTCCTGCTTGTCTTGATTGCCATTTGCCCTTTCAAAATAATATACTGTCCTCCAGGCTCCTCATCCTGTAAAAATTAAAATGCTGTCTTATTTGGGGAACCAGAAGGTCTGCAAGGCAGCATGAAAAATTAATGGGACATGTGTGAGTTTATGACCCTTTACTTGTGATGAACCCAAGATATATTTTGGGAGAGACTTCTCATTAATTCTTTATAGAAAGGACAGCTTTACCTCAGCAGCCAAAACTGTTGCCCAGTACAATGGGGTCCCTCTAATATCTGTGGGGAGCATTTAGGAAAGGAAGAGGCCCACTCAGCCTGGGCAATAGATCTTACTTTGCCTCTGTAACCAAGTGGGCTGATGCAAAGCTGACAGTCTCCAAGGAAATATTATTCATTATGTATTTACAGTTATTGGATTAAAACTTTGTAATGTGCTTTGTTCAATTAATAATCATACCAAGCCGGCTGGTCTCGGAAATGCATTGTGCTTTTTAAAAGCTCTAATATAGGAAAAGACAAGCAGTTTGTCCTAATGAACGCGTCTAATTGGTGCACTTTATTATAAAACACTGGAGCAGCATTTTTCAAGAGGCAGTTCTATTTGTAACAGGCTGTCTTCAGCATGTCAGAGTGTAATAAATGTGCTGCAGACTAGAACTGCTGATTAGCATTTCTGGAATCCCAGGAAGTTAGTAAAAGCTATTTGCCATTAAAGACAGACCTTTTTAACAGTCTTAGGGAAGGGAGTTGTAGTCCAATGACCTGTAGGGATGATCCAAGAGCATAAGTAATTTTCTAGAGATTTCCTCTGGTTCTCCTAGGGTTATCTTTGTAGCTCCAAGGGATAAAATATTTAAGGAAATGTGTCAAAGTTTCATTTTATTCTGAGAATATCGCAGTATTTACCACACAAAGCATTGTTTCATTAACTATATATAATTCTTCTTTTTTAATAGAGGAAGAAGGAAATTTGGATCTTTGATTGGTAGCTCCATCATACAAAGTGATTGGCTCAGGGTAGTGCTGAAAGAGTCAATGACTTGTCCATGCATGCATGCCTGGTGAGGATTGAGGGATGATGAAAAGTTTCCTAGCATGTCCTCAGTATCCTCAACTATATATATATATATATATATATATATATATATATATATATATATATATGCATATATATATAGATGCCTATTCATATCCTTTCATATCCTTCACATGTATATATATATATATATATATATATATATATATATGGAGTGAACTAGGTCATTTTTACAGTGCTTTGTCATTCTTAATCTGTGATCTGTGATTTCATTTCCATTATAGAAACTTTTTCTGCCCAGTCACAGATTAGCAGCTCATCTTTAAATTAAAGTCCTACAAAGTTGCAAAGGGGCATTGAGAAGCTCACAATCAAAAAGTTAGAAGTTAAAAACAGGACCTGAACCCCTATCTTTCTTATGATGAGAACAGAGCTCTCTATCCACTACTACATTTCATTTTAACCTTTAATAATCTAAAACCCATTTTTATTACATGATGGTTTGCATATACCAATGGCTTAGTAGCCTCACAATCATTTTATTTTTGATGGATGTAAAATAGCCCCAGACAAGAAGAAAAATGAAAAGAAATGAAAATAATGTTTCAGCAGGGCAGGAGAATGGTGCAAAGAAATACAAAACCCAAAGTCACCTGTGAAATGTTTCCTGACTCTCAGAGTGAAAGTACAATGATCACTATTCTTTTCTGTAGGAACTACAGAAGAAAACATAGCTTTAAAAAGAAAACTATAGAGCTGTTAGGCTGATTGTACATTTTGCCTAAGAAGAATAAAAGGCAGAAGGGTCATCACTGAAATGATCACTCCATAGTAAAAAAGAGATTGTCATAATTTCTCCCCTTGCATATACAAAAAGCCAGCAGGAGAAATAATCACATCATGTAGAACGCTCATTGTAGTGATATGCGTCCAATGTTTATAACAATATTCTTTATTTCTTCTACCAGTTATTGCTAAAAGTGAATCCTAGTCGATATGTTTTCTATAAGGAATTGTAATGGAAATATTTTCCTATGGTGTTTCTATTGTTCAGACTGAGAAATAGAGTTGAATGGAAAGCATATGGCTCATTCATTATTAGATATATATATATATATATATATGTGTGTGTGTGTGTGTGTGTGTGTATACATGTGTATGTGTGTACTGATTTTATATTTGTCTATGTCTATATCTAACTTGGTGTAGATAATTTCTCATTGAAAAGGGTCTTAACTACCAATGTAGAATAATATATGTACATATATATGTATATGTATATATAAAGTTGGTAGAAAAAATGTGACAGTAGCTTAATTAAAAATTGGAGGGATTTTTTTTCTCACTGTCTTCAAACACCACACTTTCCTAGACCTCATGTACTACAATGAATTGGCAAACAACAAACTAGAGAGAGTTATAAAATAGAGAAAAACATAATTTTGTCATAGGGAGAGAATTCAGCTTCATATAAGGAAAATAATCCTTAATATTAAAGATACAAGGGATAGGTAGGTGGTTCAGTGGATAGAAAACCAGACCTCCAGACCAGAAGTGCTGGTTCAAAACTGTCCTCAGATACTTTCTAGGTGTGTAAACTTGGACAAAACATTTAACCCCAGCTGCCAAGTCCTTTGCTGCTCTTCTGCCTTGGAAATTGTAGTTAGTATCAATTCTAAGATAGAAAGTAAGGATTAAAAAAAAAGACAGATACATAAAAGTGGAGTTATAAGTTTCCTGTCATTCTAGTCTTTCAAATGAGGAGTGGATGATGACTTAGCATGAATGTTTAAGGGTCAGTTTCTATCCAGATACTAGCTGAATAAAATGATTTGCTTCTAAGTTCATCTCTAATTTGGAAATTGCTGCTTTTTAAAAAATTATTTTATAAATTCTGGGAGATAATGGAATGTTAAAAGACATGCCTGTCATCTTTCTGGGACCTTTCAGTATTTAGGTAAGTTAGAATCGGGGATGATAAGTGATTCCCTTAAATAAAATGCAGAGAAAACATAATATATGTATTATAAGCAACTGTCCAATCAAACTATCTCATTTCTTCTTGTTACTATTTTCTTTCTCATTGTATATTTCTGGTGTTTAACACAGTTTCTGGAATATAAAAGGTGCTTAAGAAATACTTGTTGATTGATTGACTGAAATAGAATGAATTTTTAAAATAAAATAAAATGATTATTTAATATTCTTTACGGAGTCTTTTTTCTTTTATATAACCTAGAATTTGTCTTCTACTCAAATATAAGATTTAGAATGGTCACAAAAAACCCTTTCTAACTTAAATCTTAAAAGAACCATAAAGAATACCTAGTCCAGACTCCCAATGTAGAATGACTAAGCCTTTGACGCTCTAATGCTTAATCATTTTAAACCACTTAATTAGAAGATTAATGCACTTGTCCAATACCTCCTCATATCATAAGGTGTAGCCCTTCATCCTTTAGAAAAATTGATGATATTTTGAGTAATATCTCTGCATTTTCTATGTCTTTAAAACAGAATGAATTGAAATTTGGTCCTACTGAATGTTCATATTCCCTTTAGGAGTTGTCTTTCATGTTTTACTGTTACAAAATTAGAATGATAAACGTATGTTTCTATGATCTCATGGTATTATAATTTTTAACATTCGTTTGTCATATGTTATCAACTTCAGTTGATATGTTCTGAGACACAGAAGATTGTAAGAATTTAAAATTTCTGAATGAAGAAAAGAAGCTCACAAAACTTTTATTTTGTCTCATACCTGGACAAGAATATACTTTACCATAAACTCAGAAAATAGTCATATAATTTGAGCCTGAAGAATTTAAGTAGGAAAGGCCATTGCCTTCTGATATTTTTCATTAAATGTTTAAATATCTCTAATGATTAGGGATATGTTTTCTTATATCAAGCTTTGATTTACTTAGTTGAAATTTTCTACCATTGCTTTTAGTCCTATGAAGTCAACCACACGGTCTAACATATAATAGTACTTCAAATATTTGAAGAGAACTATCAAGTTCCCTTAAACCATTGTTTCTCCAAATTAATTACTTCAACTTCCTTTAAGTAATCCTCATGAAGCAAGAATTTGAGACCCTTCTCCACATTGGTATTCTATGGACATTTGCCAATTTAACAGGGTAGCCTCACTAAAGTTATTCCTACAAGTTGCAAGTATTTTTTTATTTGAGTAGTAAATAAACACAATCCAATATTGGGTTAGTTAGAAATATCTGAACTCTTTAGGTAGTCTAGTTTGTGATTATTCACTAATTTTCATTCTTCTGAAAATCAAAACCCTCCTTTGTCCTTCTAATCATGCTTAACTTCGATATTAATACTTGAATAATTCTATTATCTCACAGATACAAGTATTCTTTCCATTGATGGTAAACACAACTCATTCATACTTTTCTTGTGCTGTGTGACTATTGTCTGTATCCTACCATACATAATTTTGCCAAAGGAAGTTTACCTATATTGCTGGGCATCCTTTGTTTTTATGTTCACATTTCCTATAGCACAAAGCAATATAAGGATTATCCATTGCTTATCCCTTCCTTGCTCTCACCATAAGAGTAAACCATATTTTAAAATTTCTGGTCATATTTCTTTGAAATATCCCTTCCACTACTTCTTTTGCATGATTCTTTGTTTGTAAGCCATTAAAACCTCTTTGTGGATTCCATATGTGTCTCAATTGCCCTTTAAAATCAGCTTCAACTTCAAAACTGTGGGGATGATGGTATTATCTAACTTGGATCACTATAATTCCTTGTTATGTGGAAGTGTCCCTGTTCTCAACAGCTGTGCCAGATGTATATGAGATCTGGAAGACTCTACCAGTTATGAAAAATTTAAAATGTAGTCCTGGATACCAGCTATGTCTTTATGAAACCAACCTTGAAAAGGAAGGGTTGCCTCATCAATAAGCTGGGCCACTTGATGATGAATTATTTGATCATGGCACATTGTATAATAATAATCAATCTTAACATATCTATATAATAGAAATTACATTCCCACTGTAATATTTTAAAGGATGAACTGTCACAACTAACTGCTCATGAAGTTCAGTACCTTAGATAGTCTAATGGATTTGGAATTGTCATTGAGAAGGTAAGAAACAATGGCCACCAGAGAGTTTCTTCTTCAATTATTTTAGATATGCCATTAATGTGTCTCCTCAGTGACAAACTGAGTGGTGCTTGGCTGTTTATTTATCATAAACTATCTAGCCACACTTATGAATGTCAAGCCATAATAGAGATGATAATACACGAATGTCTGTAATAGGCTTATTAAAACAGGCTGTTACATTCTTATTATTGTTCAATATTGACATCAACATAGTGAATGATAATAAAAAGATTATGCTTCAAAAGTACATAATAAAATGTCACAAAAGAAGATCATAAAAATGTTACTGTGCACCATAAGGAATATAAATAGTTTTAGAAATGAAACTGTTGAACCATTTAAAAGCAGAGAATGCAACTCTCAAAGTTCCCTACTGTCCAATGTAATACAAAGTAAAAAAATACTCTAAGAGGTACATCGAAAATTAAATTTGTTTTGTTTGTCTTGAATCATTGTCTCGTATAAAAGTTCATTCATGCAATGAAGAATATCTTCCCAACTTTGTCTTTATTTAAGCAAACACATACATGTTTAAATGCATAGTTCAAGAGTTTGTAAATCAGTTGAAAGCATGTCATTTTAGAGAGTCCTGGACCATGAGTCTGAATTAGATTGAGAGTCAAGTCCATTAGTCTAGGAGTCCATGAGTTTCAGCTCTATTATTTCCTAACAACATTTACTAAAATGACCACAGGGAAGTCATAGATAGAACTTTTCTGAGATTAGTTTACCTATCTGTCAGATAGATAGATGATCTCTAAGTAAATATTCCTTGATCTCTGACATTCTATGATTCTATGGTGCCATCATTTCATCCTGCCAAAAATGAATTGAATGATTTTGTTTGGAAGTCTACCATGAGCTACCTTTCTGCAGAAATGATTGCAATTTTGAAAAGTGGATCAAAGCGGCTGATGGCAGAACTGTGAGAAAATGAGGGAAGGAGGTGCACATCTTAGGCCAATTATCAAGACATGTCATATAAGTTGAAAAAGGGAATGCAATGAAAGGTTGTTTCACTCAGAAAACTGCTTAGCTAGCAGGCTTGCACATAATAATAAGATCTTCAAAGGTGGGGGATGTAGATTGGCAAATATGGAGATAAATCAAAAGGAACAGAGATAATAAAGTTCTAAAAACCTAAAGTCAGTGGAGGCACAGTATTTGCCAGAATCTGAGGTACCTGTCTTTTCTGGCTTGAGTTTTCCAATATTCCCAATTAAGATATTAAAGCTGGTCTTAGACCATTAAATTCTTCAATATTATCTCTTTTTTTTTTTCTAAGAAAGGTGACATTTGCTACTTAGAAAAGATGTCTATGATACTGGGATGTGAATGGAGGGGGCGAAGTGTAACATGGTTCAAAAACACAGGTTTATAATTGAAACAAGTTTTAGCAACAGTAAACTAGATTAATTAAGGATCTAAAGAGGTCTGGCACTAATGGTTCTGTTAAATCGCCTCAAAGGTCAATAGAAAGGAGATTTATATAGAATGGGAAGAAACAAACACCAAAACATTGGAGTATGTACTGATAATTGATTAATGAGAGTATTTGTTCTATGAGTTCTTTTTAATTTTTTGATGTCTATTTTTCACCAATTAATATATGAGGTATCAGAGTCGCCATGGGCCTAACTCCCAAAAATTAAAAAAAAAAGTAAAACTAATCAATAATGAGGTTATTTCTCATTATTTTTTCTTTTGCACCAAGATTGATCTTAATAATAAATGATATTCCCTCTCTTCCAGTATGTTTTCCATTTCTTTCATATATATTGCATCACATTTCTTTTTACCTGCTTACTTGAATATCTTTCAATTAAGTAATCTTCTGATGCTTTGCTGTATTCCCTCAATTTGCCATTTCTCTTGGTTTTCCATTACTCTAGCTTTCCATTACTTTCATATGTCACAGTGTGTTCATTCAAGTCCCAATCAATGAGTACTCACTTTATTTAGGGCCACAGAAAGAAAAAAAAAAAATATATATATATATATATAATTTCTGGGTCAACAATTATTTACTCATATACTCTTCCCTTTTAAAAAACAATGTAAATAAAGCTATTTATTATTGCCCTTTAACAAGGTTTATTTGTTATTTTTCAGATATTCAAGATGAAAAATTAGGCTTGAATGAAAAGCATCATAAAATTTATGTAAAGTAATACCGAGTATCCCTTTACTTCCTTAACTATCTACTCTTTATAGAAATCAATTTAGATATATCATCCATGGTAATTTATACTTTAGCTTGTGTATTTACCTTAAGATCCTAGATAATTCTTAATGCTATTTTCTGGGCTAAAATTTTACCTTTGTAAAATTGGATAACGTGAGAGATAAACTACAACAACAAAAACCAAAACAATTTTTTCACTATTACCCAATCCCTTAAATACCTGACTTCAGCACTGTTGGGATAAAATGAT
The DNA here is from genome assembly GCF_016433145.1 of Gracilinanus agilis. Classification (NCBI taxonomy): domain Eukaryota; kingdom Metazoa; phylum Chordata; class Mammalia; order Didelphimorphia; family Didelphidae; genus Gracilinanus; species Gracilinanus agilis. Next base: position 141,183,334 of record NC_058135.1, read on the forward strand.
GAAATGATGACTCTTCCCTGAAGCATCCAGGGAAAGCTAACTTAAGGAGAACTGTGCCTGAGACAGAAAGTCTTAGCATAATTGTGCACTGTTTGAGTGCAGATCAAACAGGAACTCATGAGGTGTAGCAAGTCTGACAGAATTGAATGTTATACAAGCTTGATTCTTTACACAAACAAGAATCTCAATTCTCCAAGAAGAAAAAAAAGCCAAAGAGCTCCAGAATTTCCATAGCAAATAAGTTCTGACATTTTTAAAGCATTTTTATATGCAAGACACAGTGCTAGTTACTGGAGCTCATAGATAATTAAAATAGGACCAATTTCTACAAGTAGGTGGCAGGCAAATAGATGACATAGTTAATAGAATACCAGGCCTGAAGTCAGAGAGACTTCTCTTATTTAGTTCAAATCAGGCCTCAGACACTTACTGCCTATATGATTCTAGGCTAGTCACTTAATTGTTTGCCTCAGTTTGCTCAACTGTTAAATGTGCTGGAGAAGGAAATGGAAAACCCCTCTAGTACCTTTGCCAAGAAAACCCCAAAGTCAGGTCACAAAGAGCTAACCATAACTAAAATGGCTGAACAACAACATATTTAAGAAGCTTATGTTTTACTAAAATCACATTCACAAAAATAGTTATCGTATTGATCAGAATACAATAAATTCATAAGAGAGATCAAAACTAGCTGCTTAGAGACACAATAAGAGTGAAAGAGAACTTCTAGCTGGAGAGGAATGGGGAGGATGAGGAAAAGTTTCAAGGGAAGGTGGTATTTGAAACATTGACTGGAGGAGGTGGAGATGAGGGCATCCTAGGCATAGGAAATTTAAAAACAAATTCATATACTCTATGTATTATTCTCTACTTGAAAGAATGTAGGAAGTGACTGGGATGAGAGCAACACAAAGTTCTTACTCTAAAGAATTCTGCAGAGAAATATGTGGCCTGGGAGTGGAGAAGGTTCAGGTTACAAGATAGAAATAATCAGAATTGAGGGAACTAAGAACTCAGTCCTAAATAGATTCAGTGGACTACCATACCTACAGCCATCTATCTAAATATGATTTGGATAAGAGGAATTATAGCACACTGAATGGAAGACTGGCATTGGAATGAAGGACACTTGGTTTCAATTCCTATCTTACACACACTGAATGTGTAATCATGAAAAGTCTCTTAATGCTTTAGTATTCCAAAGAATTCTCTGACTTAATTAGAGTTGCTATCTGAACTGGTGGAGGGAATTTCTTATCCAGGATTTCCCCACACTAGTAATCTCTGTATCTAAAAGGACTTAAACAGAGAGAAGAGAAGGGAATAAACATTTATGAAGCACTTACTTCCTGCCATATACTGTGTTAACTGCTTTTTTACCAATAATTTCAATCTTTATAACTCTACAAGTTAAGTGCTATTATTGTTATTCTGACTGAATTCTGGTTTTCCACCAGGAACAGCTGAAACTCATTTAGTTCTTTTAATACCCATTTTTTTTAACCTCTTAAAAGTATGCTCAGGTTTTCTAGATACACTATTCTTCGTTGTAAGCCCAATTATTTTGCTCTATAAAATGTTGTGTTCCATATCCTGCACTTCTTTAATACTGTGGTTGCCAAGTCTTATTTTATTCTGACTATAGCATCCCCCCAGTATTTAATTTTTTTGTTGCTTGCCATATTTTTTCCCTTAATCTAGGAGTTGTGGAATTTAGTAATGCTATTTCTGTGCATTTTCATCTTTGGATCTCTTTGAAGTAATGATCAGTGGATTCTTCCACCTTCTATTTTAATCTATGATTCTAGAATTTGGGGACAGTTTTCCTTGATGATTCCTTGGAATATGGTGGTTTTTTTTATCTTAACTTTCCAGGAGTCCAACTATTCTTACATTTTCTCTCCTTGATCTTTTCCAGTGAAAATAAAGGAAAACAAACTTTTTCTCTGATATAACTAAAACTTTATTTAAAAGGAAGAAAAAACCGGAGTTCTAACTGCTTGAAATTAACTAACCTCTCCCCCTCAACCCTGAATCTTTTCAGAATCCAAAAGGACCCTCAGATGCTTAAGAAAGAACAGATTTTATAGACTTCCTAATTCAAGAAAATGTGTATATATATTTTTCTAAATGTACCTACATTTATATATTTATATCTTTATCAGCGTATATAGATATGAGGAAATTTACTATAGTCCTGCCTCTGACACAGAATGGCTATGGGTACAGAATAAAGTAACTTAAGCCCACCTGCTCTAGTAATTCTTTAATACTGTAAGTTATAAACGTGGTTGCAGTCCATTGATTCGGGTTTGTTCTTGCTTTTGAATCTGACAGAACCTACCCTGATTAAATAAGAGGTCCAGTGGATAGATCAATGTGCATGTCTGTAGTGTAGGGAGTTTAGCAATTTCTAAAAATTTATCCCTTATAAAGACTGAAGAGATTCTTTTTACAAATAATATATTAAAAATCTGTCTGGACTAAGGAAACTCATGCCCACAATCTTTGTGTGTGTGTGTGTGTGTGTGTGTGTAACACACACACACACACACATAGTCTGAGTGTATATGTGTGCTATTTGCTTTGCAGAAAAATAGAGGGAAAAAAGAGAAAAAATGGGGTTGGAGGAGAAAAAAAATAATTCTTCCAGCTTTGCATATACTTGGATGTGAGAAGAATTAACAGATCTATGATAAATTGAGGCTGTCAGATCTAGACAAAGTAAGTTACAAGGAGAAAGAAGCCTATGTGCCATTTTCTTTAAGATTGTTTTTTCATTAATTCCACAGATGAATGAATCTGACTCATCTAAATGAAAGCTACAAGTGAATAAAAATGTATTGAATGATTTTTATCCTTCCAAAGGTGAGCAACCTTTTCAATGAAGTTCCTACTGCTGAGGAGAGACAGTGTGTATATGTTATATGTGTGACAATATATGTGTGAATAGTTGTGTATACACATACATGCATACCTACACAGACACACACATACACCACATATTTTCTCAGTGACCTAGAGTAAAATGTTTAACTTCTCAACTCCGGAAGACTGCAGGTTCTATATGAGTTGTTCATCTTCATAATTTGAGAGATCACCACTGGAGCAGAATATCCAACATAGTTCAAAACTGCAGCCCAGATCAGCATTACTAAGATGTTAAGCTATGTGGGCCAATTTTTTGAAAGATGGAAATAAAATATTCTTAGGAGCAAAACAAATTCTTATGGCGATGATGCAGTCTGAATTATGATCTTTAATCAATGTGTATAATTATTATTTATCAAATTCCTAATGATAAGATTTAGTATGTATGCCTCCCCCCTACCCTTTTACTTTCTTTTTTTTTAAACACAATTTTAGTATTTATTTTTAGAAAAGTTAACATGGTTACATAATTCATGCTCTTACTTTCCCCTTCACCCCCCAAACTCTCCCCCCATGCCATGGCTGATGCGTATTTCCACTGGTTTTAACATGTGTCATTCATCAAGACCTATTTCCAAATTGTTGATAGTTGCATTGGTGGTAATGGAATACTATTGGGCTCAAAGGAATAATAAACTGGAGGAATTCCATGTGAACTGGAAAGACCTCCAGGAATTGATGCAGAGCAAAAGGAGCAGAGCCAGAAGAACATTGTACACAGAGACCAATACTCTGTGCTAAAATAGAATGTAAGGGATTTCTGTACTAGCAACAATGCAATGACCCTGAACAATTCTGAGGGATTTATGGAAAAGAACGCTACCCACATTCAGAGGAAGAACTACAGGAGTGGAATCAGAATAAAAACAAGTGCTTAAACACAGGGGTTGAGGAGGACATGATTGGGGATGGAGACTAGAAACTACCACACCGATGCAACTATCAACAATTTGGAAATAGGTCTTTATTTTTTATGTCTTCTTGAGGAGTCCTGTATGTTTTGGTTAGGAGAGGTTAAGCAGCTGCTTTTTACTCTGCCGCCATCTTAACCAGGAAGGGCTTTTTTTACTTTCTTTTAAGAAAAATTCTAAACTGTAATTCTGGTCAATACAATTTTTCTTGCTGCATATTTTGCCAATTTACAAAATTTTCACCATTTTTACTTACAATTATCAAATGATTTAAAAGTGGAAGAGAATGCAGAGGTCCTCACCTTCATTTTGTAGAGCCCTAGATTTGTAGTTACTAAACCACAGTTCAAAAAAGGTAATAAACATCAAAGCTTTATTAAATTCAACTAAAGCTTTTTCTAACTATAAAACTATTTTCTTTTTCATCTTTTCATTTATAGCCTCAATATATATATATATATATGTATATATATATATATATATATTCTACTTCATATTACTCTTGCAAGGGGAAAATCAAGCATTTATTAAACAACTCCTAAGTTTCAGGTAGGAAGATAGGAGGCACTTCAGAGAGAGCTCTGGACCTGGAGTCAGGAATATCTGAGTTCAAATTCCTCCTCAGACATTTACTAGCAGTAGTTTCTTCATCTATAAAATGAGCTGGAGAAGGTAATGGCAAACCATTCTACTATCTTTGCCAAGAAAATCTTTAATGGGATGATGAAATATTGGGAATCAATGCAAAAGGACTAAACTTGCTTCTTTAGAATTTGATATTCTTCATGCCTGGAATTCGTTGTGTCCTAAATTCTGCCTATTAGTGTTTTCTATCCTTTGGTATCTGGCTCTGTTCACCCACCACCTTCAAATATAGCTCATCCCCTCCCCTTCTGAAATTTCTTTGTGTTCATTGTGTGTATGTGTGTTTGTGTAATTCTTATGAACCTGAGAAATGTAAATACTGGCGCGTGAAGGATAACAGTTTTATTGGACATATTTATGAAACTTAATATCTTAAAGGTAATTTTTGCTAATATATTTGTACCTTTGAAGGATCCATGGTTACATGAAATTCTATCATCTCATCACAAATAAATATTGTTTATAAATACCCTTTCCATAAAATCTGCCCAATACTCTAAAGAACTTTTCTTTGGATTTCTGGCAATTTCAAAGTTATCAATTCAATAAGAACTTTCCATCTATTATCCTTAACTTTTCTTGTACCACCAGACTCTGCTTACTCAAGTCTTACTCAAGTCTTATACCATCCCTTTTGTATAAGTCATCCTTATTGAATGATACAGCATACTTACACCTACAAGTATTCCTCCATTGTACTATAGGTTAATTTCCAATGAATCCCATGTGCTTTAAGCCACAAGAGCAAAATTTTTCCACCCAAATCCATATTCTTCCGTTGATACAATAATAATTGACTTGTATTCTCTCTAGGTTGTAGTTCCCTCTTTTGTTATTTAGGAATGTTAGATTGACTAGAATTCAAGGTTGTTAACATGTTTTGTGTCATAGACCCCTTTGACAGTTTGGGCTGACTGGTGTAAGAGGGAGATTTTAGATATTTTGTAGATATATATTTAAAGTGTGGCCTCCAGGAATCAACAATTCAGATTGATTCCGTAATTAAAATAGACCCAAGTCAGGATCCGGTTTAAGGTAGTTTATTTACAATTAGGAAGGTAAAAGGTAAGGAAATAAAGAGAGGGAGAGGATAGTCCAGGCCTGCAGAGGCCTGGCAGAGAGAGAAGGTTAAAAGGCTAAATAAATTAGGCTACAAGCCACAAGGCCTAGCAATCAGATAGGCTAGAGCCTACTTAAAGGTAGAGGTTGGAAACACCAAGGTAGGCCAAAGAAGTCAGCCTAACTTACCCACGTGACCATTCAAAGTAGAAGCTGCCTGAGGTCTCCCCCAAGATCCTTCAGCACCAAGTCCAAATCGGGAACTCCCTTAGCAGGAAATAACCAACATACTTGAAGAGATAGTGCCTCTCCTCACTTCCTGTGGGTCCATCTCTAATTCAAGTGGACAAATGGCAGCCTCTACACTGATTTGGACTGCCCAAAAGGCAGTCCCTTGTTCTTGATTTATTACTTATTGTCACATGTGGGTAACTCATCTCCCTCCCCACTAAGGGAGGTGGGGATGACATCATCTGGGGTAGGTAGAGTTTTGACTATGAATGGACTAGAGCTAATTCCATTAACACACTGGCTGATACTCTTGGGGAATTATTTAGAAAATTCCAACAGTAAAATTTCAGAATGTAAATTTCTAAATACATAAAACAATTTACTATTGTTTCTTCTGATAATTAAACACAAAATTTGTTCCAAAAAATCTTATGAAGCTCTTAGAGTTCTTTTTTATAAATACACAAAATATATAGAACTACAAAAGATACTAATTATATTTAAATACTTATCCATTTTTTTAAGTTTCTAGACCTTGGGTTTAAGAATCTTTGGACTACATCTCTGATGGTCTTTCTAATTGTAAAATTTTTTGATTGCTACATTTGCTAATCAGGAAACAATATATTTATTTGTACTAAAATTTTATTTTTCAGGTATTATGAATATAATTTTAAAAATAAGGTCCTGAATTCAAATATAGTCTTGATTACTTTTAACCTGTAAGCATGACTATTCTGAATATTCATAAGTCTCAAATTCCTCAGTTTTAAGGGAATATATTTGACTAGGTGATTAATAAATTTCCCTTCTAGCTCCAAAGCTATGACCTCTAAACACAAATCTCAATGTCATGGAATTTTTTATTTAATAATATGGCTGCCCCAGATTGAAATGGGCTTTCTTAGTTAGAGGTAAACTCCCTTTTTGGAGGTTTTTAATAAGAAGCTAGATGATTACTTGTTGAGCATTGTGTAGCAGGGAATTCTTTAGGATACAAGTTAGACTAAACAGTTGTTAAAAAATCATTTTAATTCTCAATGACTGTGATCAGTGATCTCAGAAGGATCATTATAATTTAAATAACTGTCATAATTCTATGAAAGCTATTCATAGCTTTAATGTTATATATAATTTCTGGCAGAGGAAAAATAATGATGAGTAAAGCTTACATAGTAATTTTACCAATTTAAAAATAATCATATTGAGGGGGCAGCTGGGTAGCTCAGTGCATTGAGAGTCAGGCCTAGAGACGGGAGGACCTAAGTTCATATCCATCCTCAGACACTTCCCAGCTGTGTGACCCTAGGCAAGTCACTTGACCCCCCCATTGCCCACCCTTACCACTCTTCCACCTATGAACCAATACACAGAAGTTAAGGGTTTAAAAAATTAAAAAATAATAATCATAATGAATAACAAAAGATAAATATATTTGGTTACTTTGTTAATGAATAAATAAAATGATTAATATATGATGTGAAAAATATGACCACACTTCACAGATTTACATATAACCCATCATCCCACTATACTACTTCAATACTTATTCATAAAATACTAGTTTTTATTTGTATTTATTCATTTTATCTATCTCTATATGGAGGTAGATAGAGAGATAGATACACACACACCAAAAATAAAAATAATGAGTTATTTCTAGAAAATACAATCCAATACAAAAGATACAGGAACAATTCTCCTTGAATCTGTGAAATACCAAGATACAAGAAGAACTACTATATCTACAGAAGTACAATAATGTAGAAGATATGAGCAGATTTTGGTATCTCCTTGAAGAAGGCAATCTCCATTTTGAAATCTCTCAAGATGAACCATTTAATTAGTTACTATTTGGCCCCAAACGGAAAAAAAATTAGAAATAATCAGTGGAAATTGCAAAGTGAATAATGTAAGTTTAGCACAGTGGACTATTTCCTAATATTTAGAGCAGCCCAGATATTGAGTGAACTGCATTGGGAAATAGTGATTCTAACTCCAAGCAAAAGGGAGATGATCACTTGTTTGGTATATTATAAATGAGATTCACCTAAAGGTAGAAATTAGACTAAATTCCCTCCACTGTCCATTCCAACTCTGAAATTCTGTGAGTCTTTGATTTGGAAGTTGAATACTTAGATAAGGAATAACAACAATAATATCTTATATTTATGTCATTTTTAAATTTTCTTATTTTTAAGACCATATGTCAATACAATTTTAATATTTGTTTTGTGATATTTTGTAATCCATATTCTCTCTCTCCCTTCCAACTCCTATCCTCTTCCCAAGAAGGTGAGTAATATAGGAAGTTGTACATACATTATAATATAACGTATGTTTTCCTGTCTAATATGTTGTGAAACAAGACACCTATTGGATAAAGAAAAAATCATGGTGGAAATAAAGTGAAGAATAAATGGTATGTTTCAGTCTTCATTAAGACTCCATCTGTTCCTTCTATGGCAGTGATAACCTTTTCATCATGAGTCCCTTTGAGTTGCCCTGGATTCTGGCATTGTTGATAATATTTATACTAAGGGCTGCTATAGTTGGTTTGCAAAAGCAAGAGCTTTTGCTGCAATCCTGCATTACATTATGTCCTTCACGGTTGATCATACATTATTGTTGTTATTGTGTCCAACTTTCTCCTGGTTCTGCTCACTTCCTTTTTCATCATTTCATATAAGTCTTTCCAGGTTTGTTATGATCATCTTGTTTATCATTTTTATGGTATAATAGTATTCCATTACAACCATATACCACAACTTATTCAACCATTTTCCAATTGATGGACATCACTTCAGTTTCCAATTTTTAGCCACCAGAAAAAGAGTTGCTAAAAATATTTTAGAAAATATATAAATAAATACTGTTGTTGTAGGGGGAGGATTAAAATACATAAGTTTATTGTAAATACTCAGAGGTACAATATGAATAAATGGACTAGAGTTGCCTACTTGGTCATGTATAAAATCACCATTATTTAATGGATTAAAAATAAATATGTAAAGCCACTGGATATTTCATCTATCATATTATTTTCTTTTATTGATTCTTTTCATTTTCTTTTTTTCTCTTTTCCAATTTTGACCATATACTTCTTTTCCTTTTTCACTGATCACCTTAGGAAATAAACCTAATGGTAATATTGCCATGCCATATTTTAATGCTAACACTTTTCTCTCAATAATTCTGAGATATACATAGATACAGATATCATTTTCCCTATTTTATATATGAGGAAATTGAGTCTTAGAGAGATTAAGTAGCTTACCCAAGGCCATATGGGTAATAATCACAAGTGGAGAACTTGAACTTAAATTAGGATTCAAAATCTATACCTCTTTCCACTATTCTCTGTAATCTTTCTCTGGTCCAATGAGGCATCCATCCTATTCTATGTTGTCCCCAGGCCACAAATGGAGTTTCTAAATGAACCAATCACATTTTCTTATTTTGTGAGATCAAAAGAAAGCAAGCAGACCATCATTAAAATTCCTCTCCCTGGTCACAAAAATGAGTTTTCCCCAAGTTTCTCACAAAGTTCCCTCTTCTTTTAGATCTGTTGACCAGTATGAATAGTGTTTCATTCAACAATGAATGTCTACCCACATTCAGAGGAAGAATTACAGGGGTGGAAACACAGAAGAAAAACAACTGCTTGAGCACATGGGTTGATGCCGACATGATTTGGGATGTAGACTCTGAACGACCAACCCAGTGTAACTATCAATAATATAGACATAAGTCTTGATCGATGACACATGAAGAAACCAGTGGAAATGCATTTTGGCTCTGCAGGGGGTAGGAAAGTAAGAACATGAATCATGTAACCATGAAAAATTTTTTTCTAAAAAAAATTAAAACAATGAATTTCAAATAAGATTCACATATTTTACCCTTCCTTCCACATAATCAGGAATAAGGAAAGAAGACAGACTGGATCTGGGATTTCATTATTCTAAAAATATTCTAATGAAAAAGTTATGCCACTGTTGGTCAACAAATTATAATCTTAGGGCAAGAAGTGTGTCAAATATGAGGTTCACATGTAGCTGACAATTCTGCTCGCTGCAGTTAGAAACAGATTAAAATATAAATGGGAAATAGTTAACAAATCAAATTAAAATGCATTAAAACACACATAATATTTTATTGAGCCAGATAAATAGCATATTGGCTAGAGTGCCAGGTCTAAAGTTAGGAAAACTCAACTTCATTAGTTTAAATCCAGCATCAGATACTTACTAGATGTATTACCCTAGGCAAGTCACTTAACCCAGTTTGCCTTAGTCCCTGGTCTGTAAAAATAAGCTGCAGAAGAAACTGGCAAACCACCCCAGTATCTCTGCCAAGAAAACCCCCCAAAATGAGGTCACAGAGTCAGACACTAAGATGACTGAACAACATTACATTTCAAAACTCCTTTAATCTGCAGCCTGCAGTGATCTCTATGTGCAGGTGAGTGACCCTGCTCCTTTCTTTTCCATCTCCAAGCCACTGACTTAAGAGAGCTGCCCAGAGCACTGAGATTTGAAAGTGACTCCTGAGCATCCCATTGCCACTATATGTCATAGATAAGACTTCATCGCTTCGAGGCCAGCTCTCTATCTGCTCTCTATTACCCTGTCTGTGATGTGCTCAAGTTTTCATTAAATCACAGAAGGATGTCCTGGGGAACTCCAAGCGATCATAGACTGAGAGCTGGAAAGACTCTTAAAAGCCGCCTAGTCCAGTGAGGCTCAATGAAGTCCTGACATACAGTCACAAAGACATTAGGTGCCTGAGCCACTTAGGAACCCAGGCCTAGAGGCACTCCACACACTGTGCTATGTCTGTCTTTCACCATGTCTTGGTGTGAAGCTCAGAGACGATGGGCATGCCACTAAGTTATCTAGACAAGAAAAAAATAAGTCATCTAAAGAAATAGAAGGAAATATAGAACCATATTTCTTCATGTCTAGTTGAGTGTTTATATATGTATATATTTGCTACCTAAAACCTGATTATAGTGCAGAATTTCACATTCATGAAACTCAAATTCATCAGTGTTCCCTTTGCTGATCACATCCAGATTCTGCAGAGTTCAATTCTCAAATGAATATACCCTGTGCAAAACTTTGTGCTATACACTGATAATTAATTCATGTCATTATGCGGTTCAACTTCAATACAATTCTTTTTATGCACAGATGGATTTTCTCTTTAGCAGGACAAGACACTCAGTGTACAAAAGAAAAAGGGGGAAAATCCAAGTAGAAATTAGGAAATCAAACAGGTGCAGATTCTAAGAAGTTTAGATCTCCATGCCTGGGCTAGTTTTTTTTTTCCTTTGATTCTAGGTACAGACTGATTCTATATCTTTTGATTGGAAATAGCCCTCTAATGATGGCACATTGGATAGTTTAGTCAAATTTAATGAGTCAATTCCGTGCAATTTAATTCATTCAGTACTTAGTAAGCACCTGCTGTGTGCAAGGCTTCCTGCTAAGTGGGAAGAATATCAAGACAAGGATAAAAAATTACTTTTTGCCCTGAATGCAAGGTGGGGGGAAGGGTTGGTGGAATATGTAAATAGATAGATAATATAGGAGAAGTTGAGGGGAGAAGAAAAGAAGTAGGAGGAACATTGAAGACTTTCCACAGTAGATGAATTATGAGCTGAGCCTTAAGGGAAGCCAATGACTCTATAAAGTAGAGAGGAAACTATGAATGCTAAGCATGGAGGAGGGAGTGGGTAGCCTGTGAGAAGGGAATAAACCAGGAGAATAAAAATTGAATCTGGAGAACAAGTATATCAGCTAAGTTAGAATGGAAATTATATAAATGAGAATATGAAATAAGTCTAGAAAAGCAGCTCTGTCAAGTGCACTATATGGCAAATTATAGATTCCATATTTATCCTTCAATAAAAAATCTTAACATTTCTTGTCTCGTGGACTACTTTGGCAGTCTGGAGAAACCTACAGACTCTTTACTCAGAAAAAATTCATTTTATATGCTCAAGACAAAAGTCATAAGACTACAAAGGAATCCAATTGAATCTAAATGTAATTATTTTCTTTAAATAAAAGTCATAGATTCCAGATTATAGACCCTTATCTCATAAGGAAAAGCTACCAACAGTGACATGGTCAGAACTATATTTCAGTAAAAACTTATGGAAGCTGCATGAACAATGAATTGGGAAATGGAAACTGAAAGAAGATGAACCAGAAAGAAGAGAAGAGAAATAAATGTGAAGAAGGTAAGAATTTGGTTAATCAGTACATATTCAAATAGCATCAAACATCAACCAGTCCATATTTATTAAGTGTTTACTATATTACAAGCACTATACACATATACATATAAATGCATTATACGCATAAACATATAAATACATATAAGTATATATACATATATAATATTCTATGTAAATATGTATATGTATATGAATATACATACATGCACATATTTATGTATACATGTAAATACGTGTATATCTATATAATAATATAATCATTTGGCTTTTTCCTATTGTTAATTAATTTATTGTCTCATGGATGTATTTGAATGTGGTAGATGCTATCACAAGACCTCAATCAGGACCATAACTTCAGGAAAAATAAGGATGGAGATGATGATTATTTTTTCCTGCCCAGTCAAAACATTTACTAAGTAGGAACACTTAAAACTCAAAAAGCTACTTGAGATAGTCCATTATTTGCTGTAACCTTAAAAGATAAGCGTTTGAAAGTAAGTCATTAGAACTGGTAGGGGATTAACTTCCAAGAAGCCACTTCCAAGGGGCTCATATTAATTTATTGGGGGTGAGCCATAATGCTTTAAATTCTAAAGCTAATCTATAGACTCAAATGATCCATTTTCTTGGGAAGCAGGTTTTTAATGTTATTTCTTTTACCCAAAATTTAAAACTTTTAAGAGTTAAATACATTTTCTATATTTTACACTTCACTGCTAGTTTGGAATACTGTAAATGGACAGAAGTTAAAATACAAAAATTCTTTCTTAGTAATTTAATGTGCTGGTTGATGCCTGGCAAGCAAAGGTAAACAAACACCAGAATATGGGTTCTCTCATTAGAGAAAAGAAGAAAATATATACAGAAAGGCAGGACAGTTTCCTTGCCAAGTGAAAAAGGAGATACTTTGATTCCTGGCACGAGTTGAACAAGGTTTTCCATCTGAGAACCAAGTGTTATTGCCTATGATCATTAAGGTTTTAAATTATCAAAGCCTGGAATAGTAGAAAAATGAATTTTCAGGATAGTTAGAAATGCTTAAAAGTAAATATCAGAAAAAATATATCACTCTCTTCTACCCATAAAGAAATCAAGGAAGTGAACTTTCCCCGCACCCTCACCAATCTGTTTAACATCAATTGTCCAAATATAGAAATGGTTTAAATATTTGTAAGAAAGTTTTTTTTCTTTACTAGAGAAGTAAAAAATGTCTTCATCCTTCACTCCCTGGGCAGTTTTAATAATTAAAAGTGAGAGAGTAGATCATGTGGCATATTTGGCTTTGAGTGCAAAAACTGACACTATACTATGTGGGGGGTGGCATACAAATAATAGCAAAGAAGAGAGAGAGAAAGAAAGGGGAAAGTGAAAAAGATAAATACTCCTAAAATGGCCTTAAATAACCTTCCTAAAAATAGGCAAAGGAAGATAGTGTGAATGTGTGTATTTGTATATGTGGTGTACATGTGAACATGAGACCACCAACAGAAGTGGAGAATAAAAGAGACCCAGAATTAACCTCAAAGAAGCCAAAATAATACTTTGCTTTTGGAAAATTACAAAGCTCCTTCAATAACCTCAAATTTCTCCCTCAAACAAAAACCATGTCGTTATCACATATCATTTGTTTGGGGGACAAGCCTGAGCTCATTGAAAGAGCTTTGTAATAACTGAAAATATACATACATATATGTACCCATATTATGTGTGTCATATGTAAATATATATCTTATATAGTTAGTTATTCCAAAGCTATATATATATATATATATATATATATATATATATGTGTGTGTGTGTGTGTGTGTGTGTGTGTGTATAGACTTATATATACATCTTTAGGCATACATATATAATATTTTATAATTATGTATCACAAATTAATATATAAATATATAATGATTTCTACAATTTACTAATATATTTTAGAATACATGTAATATATTACCTATATTGCTTTACTGGTATAATTATTTATATATCATATATTTATATATTATATTTATATGTAAATATACATATATTAAATAGTTTTAATAATGTAGTTATATACCCATAAGTCATGAAATACTATATTACAGCATGAATTAAAACTGAGTATTACTCAGAGATCACTGGACAGGTACATGATGAATTTGACGATAGCATCAACAAACAAGGAACTTTAGAAGAGTAAGAGTTATCATAAAACAGATTTGCAATTTAAAAATGCAATAACTTGGCCACATGGAGTGAAAGATCTAATGGACACGATGCATTCAATACACAAACGTACATACACACACATATGCTCATTTATTTGCTTATTTATTGCTTTATTTATTTATTATATATTTATGTTTATTTATTATATATTCATATTTATTATACATATATTTATTTATTATATATTTATATTTATTATACATATTTGTTTATTTATTATATATTTATATTTATTATACATATTTGTGTGTATGTTGTATTTAGTATACATGTACATATACATATATGTATGTGTGTTTGTCTATACTAGGTGGAACCATGGATAAAGTGGAATAAGGAAGATTCATCTTCTTGAGTTCCCATTTGATCTAGCTGTTTGATCCTAGGCACATCATTTAACTCTGTTTGCCACACTTTTCTCATCCATAAAAAGTGCTGCTAAAAGGAAATGACAAACCACTCCAATGTCTTTGCCAGGAAAAGCCCCATGGGGTCAAGAAGAGAGTCAGACATGACTGAAAAAAAAAAAACCTGAATATTTGTGTCTGTTTATCTACAGAGAAACACACATACACATATGCGTCGGCATAATTATGTGCCCGTATTAATAAGAAAAGGTAGGGCTGGGAAACTAGAAATAACTGCTTTCCTATATATCTACTTGTTTTCCAAAGAAATGTTTTATGAGACTAACATTTTCAAACATGGAGGGCAAACTCAAGGAGAGCACTTGTAGTGAACAAGCGGAATCTCCATAGTAAGCCCCATCATCACCATTCTACTTGACTGAAATGTGTTGAGAGTCCAAGATCCCATTATTGCTTGTTGACTATAAAAAGACATTCAATTCAAAAGAGCAAAATGTCATCTTAAGGATTCTCTTCCAACCACATATCTTTGACAAATGCATCAAAATAGGCAAGATTCCTTGGAAATAAGCTTGTTCCAAATGGCCAAAGGTGGTCATCAGCATCATGGAACAGATCCATACAGAGTCCAAGTGGAAGAGTGACAGGTAGTGAGGTCATTAAACTACTTTTCTTCCTGTATGTCATTGTGTCACTCACACACGTACATATATACTTAACCATATTCAGAAGGACAAACTCTAGAGGTTGTCAGAGTTTTTGTCATCATAATAGAGACAAAAAGCATTTTTCATTCTGTTTTTATTCTTTTCCTTGTGTTGATAATAAAACCCATAATAACCAAAAGGGGTTATGAATCTCATTTAGAAATCTCTACAATATTCCAAGGCTTGATGCAAATGGCGCAATGTCATACGTAAATGTGAGTATCTGAAGGAACTCAAAATCTACAGTAATTCTCTTTTCCACTTAGACTCTATTGCTGATTCTTTTCCATGAGAGTGATGATCACCTTTGGTGAGCACATACCTCCTGTTCTTTTCTCTTCTTTTGTTTTCCTGACAGAGGGGCTTTGAACAAGCTTATTTTGGTCGTTCTAGCTCTCCAGGAATCTCTTATATTTTGATGTTTTTGTCAGATACATTGTTGGAAGAAAATCCTGAAGGTGGCATTTTGTGCTATTGAATCAAATGCCTTTTCATAGTCAACAATAAGCAAAATAGGGTTTGGGATTCTGAACATATTTCAGTCAATTTTTGGATTACAAAAATATAGACTATTATGGAAAAGCCTTCTTGTTCCCTACAAATATTCTCATTGAATATGTCTGAAAGACAGGAATAAGTTCAGTTCATAAAATATTTTATACAGATATGAAAGTGGACATATTAGGAGGTACTTGATAATATTCTCTCAGCCCTGCTTTTTCATCTTAGTAATTGTGAGGTGTTTTGTTTTGTTTTACCCCATACTGTTAGTGCTTTGATCATCTTCAGATATCTTGTGACTAAATTCTACAATTCCCTCAAAATTTATCACTTCCAGTATGAACTTACTCTTTCTTTTCTGTAGTATTATTTCTCCTTTCTTTATAAAGATAGACTTACTTGTGATGTTAGAATCCAATGGTGGTCCATTTTTCCTTGAAGTTTGTTATAAGAATTTTTTCAGACCTTATTCATACTTCTTCTGTTTAGTATATTTTCCATTTTTATACTTAAAAAGCCCTCAGGACAACTTTTCTTAGTTGGATCTTTTGCCAAGCTTTCTTTAAATTGCTTTTTACCTACTACCGCTTTTCTTTTTTGTTTGAGGAGGAAATACTATATATATTCTCCCAGTATTTTTGCCTGTGAAAATTTTACAAATGAGTTTGTAGCCCAAATCAGTGTTGCTCTTGGCTGATACATATCTCTACTTGGCAAATAATTCAAGTGTTTGATGACCAATATTCTCTACATTATTCCCATCTCCTTGTTATGGCAATTGATTTTCATTTTTAATATTATTATAATTGGTACATATTGCTTTCTTCCTTCCATATCCCAGTTTTCACTGTCAATTACTTGTTTTTAAAGGTTAAATATTAATTATTTAGTTATTTTAATTGCACATTGTATGTTTTTCACATTGTTATACTTTTTTTCTTTCTAACTTTGTATTTTATGCCTTTCCCTCAACAAATTGGTAGGATAGACTATCCATAATGCAATATTAATTTTTTTGTCTTAAAAACAAAAACCAGGATTTTTCATTAATTAGTCCTAAATTTAGTCAATATAAACTTCTAATTAAAAACTATAGTTGAACAACAAAAGGACAATGGATCGATGACACATGGTAAGTTAAAACAATGGGAAACATAGTACAAATGAGGAATTGCATGCCAGAATTGTCATCAATAATATAATCAGAACAAGAACATAAGTATGGTTCCATCACACAGAGTAGAAGATAACCATTGGAGAGTACTTTCTCCAACATTTTCCAAGCAATGTAGGGAAATATAAAAGAAGGTAGCAATTATGGGAGGAGATGGAACAGACACACTGGACAGGTGTAAATATATGGTAATCTCTAAGATTATGGAACATAACTCCAAGAAATTAAATCACAAATTCACTGAACTATCAAGTATTTTTCAGTTCTTCTCTCAGTCACGTTTTCCTCAACTGCTAGCATGTTGTCAGAATTTTCCTTATTCCTAGTCATCACTTCAGTAAGATTATTCAACCACAGTCTATACTTGCAAGGTACTCTCTCCTCATTTATCTTGCCAAAGTGATCTATGAAAGACAAAATGACAACCTACGGATGAAAAACCCAAGGAACAAAAAAGTATAAATGATTTGACAACATGCAATAAGACTTGCTTTCATAGTTTCTATCATATGGGCCTCTTCGAAGTCTATTATGTAAAACTTAAACTGAAGGAAAGAACATGCTTTTTCTCTCTGCAGCTTTATAGTCCATGTAACAATTTTCTTCTCAGCTGAGATTATGCTATTATTGTCAGAAAGCAGCAAGATTCTGGCTACAATATCTGTCTTAACAGTGGCCCATTGTGAAGAGCCAACTCAAACATACAAGCCTTAAAACTGGATATGGAACTTTTTGAGTAACAATGAGTCTTAGAAGGGACCATGAGCTTTTTCAAGATTGAGATCTCTTCAGAATACAAAATTTATCCTTAGTCAAAAGGGACATTCCTGTACTATTAAATGTTTTTCCCACCTGGATTTGAATCTCTAGTCTCTAGTCACCAAATATACATTAAGTCATTGATGTGATACAGGAAAAGAAGTCTACAGAATATTTACATAAAATTAAATTACTCTCCATATAGAACTATTTTTTTTACAAATTTTACTGTTATGACTTGTAAAAATAAAAGCTTCAGTTTTGAAATTGTCTGGGCGTTTTGTTCTTTTTTAAAGACAGGAATTCACAATCTAATGTAAGAGGAAAATATATCCTTTCGGTTTCTGCTGAGTATTTTCGAGTTTGGGATTTAGATTTTTGACATTATTCATTATGAAAAACTCTCATCAGAATTTTCTAAAAATTAATTGATGAAATAGCATTCTCATAAACAGATATTTTATGAATCTCTGTTATGAATTTATATCACCTATATTATCTACTCCTTTCTATTTGTGATTCCTGAGGACTAGTGGTAAAGCATGTCTCCTCCCCCTTCTTCCAGAGTTAATGGATTATAGTTGTAGAGTAATGTAAAACACACTTGCAGACATCACTCATAGTGTTGATTCATTGTGCTTGTACAGCATTTTGCTATGAAAAAAAGTATTCTATAAATTCATTGGGGAGGGAGATCCATTGGAAAAGACAACATTATTGTAAGAGCAAAAGAAACCATGATTTAAATGAATAAGACAGATGAGACATGATAGATAGTAGAGTGTAAACTCCTAGATTATAGCAACTTCAATTTTTATTTTATTTTATTTGTATCTATAGCACCTAGTACATATTTTTCATAGCATAGTTGTTAAGTAATAAAATACATTAAGGATCTTTAATTTACTCAACAATGGAAATTCCTAGAATGAAATTTTGGGATAAATCTAAGGGAGTTGCCCAAGTTTAGGAATTTCCCCAGGACACAGAGCTAGTGTCAGAAATGGAATTTGAAATGAGGTCTTTATGCCTCTAAGCCCACACTCTTTTCACAAATCATGCTACCTCATAAGCACTTAATGAATTTTTATAAAATCAATTTGAATCTCTTTACCTAAAATTCAGAAAAAAAGGCTTTGCCTGCTTGATAGATGTATCTTTCTCTCTACCCACACATCTGACACCCTGATGCAAGCTCATATCACTTTGGGTTTGAGCTATTGTAAGGCTCCTGATTGTTCTCCCAGACTCAAGTTTCTCCCATTCCAAAAAATCTCCATTCAGCTGCCAAAGTGATTTTCCTAAAGCACAGGTCTGACTATATCACCTCACTATTCAAAAAAAAAAACTCCAGTGGTTCAATATTTCCTTTAGGATCAAATATAAACTCTTATGTTTGACATTTAAAACTCTTCACAACATGGTCTCTCCCTACCTTTCTAGTCTCCTTATATTTTATTCCCCATCACATACTCCACTATCAGAGGAACCTGGCCTTTTTTTGGTCTTCAAATATAGCATTCCATCTCCCAAACTCTGTCTCTTCAGTGTTTGTATCTTTCGTCCCAAATGATTTTTTTAACCTATATACAATCCCTGACTTTCTTGGTCTACTTCAAGACTGAAGTAAAATTCTATTTTCTTCAGGTGGCCTTTGCCCATTTCCCCCCTCTGAGATCACTTTCCATTTATACAATATATATTTTGTATATTCAATAATTTGGATGCTGTCACATTCATTAAAATGAGAGTTTCCTGTGATTACCAATTATATTTTTGTCTTTTTTTAATACCTAGCTCTTAGCACAAAACCTGTCACATAATCAATAAACATTTATTAAGCACTTCCTATTGTAATGACAGGTTTTATGCTAAGCAAGGGGAATTCAAAGAAAGGCAAAATATAGTCCCTGCCCTTAAGGAACTCACAATCTAATGGAGTAAGAAAATATCTGAAAAGGAGGTTGGGGGGATACCTTGAATGGGGGAATGATGAAACCCACAAACAGATAACTGCTTTGAGCTTAAATGGAAGATATGGAGGGAGTTCACCATTGTCCACTCTCCATACAAGCTGGATGGGTTGGGCAAAAGTGAGGATGTTCAAACGAGTCCTTTATTGCTTTTGGACTTCTTTGGCATCATGGCGGTGGTAGTGGAAAGAAGAAGGTAGGATGCTGTTGCCCTCTATTCTACAGGAAGGTAGAAGTCAGGAAGGGGAACATAATGGGTTCAGTTTCTGATATAGAGTATTGAGATTAAAAAGTAGGAAATAGCAAAATTAACAATGGGATTGATGATTGATCAATTAAGAAGGGCCTAAACTGGAAGGTAGCTAAGAGATGAAGTCATTAATTTTCTTACTTTTACAAATGAAGTCTTTTTTGGCATTCATTTATCACATAGAGTTAAGGGAGGAGTCACGGACTCCAAGGTTCCCAGTTTAGGCATGTGCTACATAGTACATAAGTGATTTAGAATTGCAAAACAAAGTGTTATAGGAAGATGAGGAGGAAAGATCAATACTAATCAGGAAAAAATCACACATATTTGAATTGGATATTAAATGATGGTTAGGAATTCAGTAGGCAAGGATGAGAAGGAGGAGCATTTCAGAGAAAGGGAATGAGCCAAACTAAAGGCACCAGGATAGGAGGACACAGTGCACATTCAAGATGGTGAAACATTGTATTATTATTTAGCCAGGAATGTAAGTACGATAGATAAATTGATAGATAGATAGATAGATAGATAGATAGATAGATAGATAGATAGATAGATAGATAGATAGATAGATAGACAGATAGATAGAGTAACAGGGAAAAAGGGTTTGGGGGTTCAATATATTAAAAGATGGTCACCAGAGGATTGAACTATTATCAATCCTCAATTAAGAATAATCTCAAGTCAAAATTGACTTTTATGGAAGTTTATTTACAATTTAGAAGAGAGAGAGGAAATAAGGAAATAAGAATCTAACCCAGTAGGTAATTTACTATGATCCTCTAATTAATACAGGTAGATCTAATTAATCCTCAGGTGAGTGTCAGAGGGCCAGAGCCCTGGAGGTGAATGAAGTAAAACTTCATTCACAGAGTCTATTAAAAGAAGTTTCTTAAGAAAAATTCAGGAAGATTCAGTCTTTAAACTTACCATGTGAAATTCAAAAGAAGATATTTAAAGTAGTCTCACCAAGGTCTCAGAATTCCAGCCAGGACTCCTCCATAAACAAGAAGTCCTTCACCAGACGTCCGCTTCAACCAAAGACCTTCTCACTCACTAAACTCCCTCTTTTTAAAAGGGGTCACTTATGCATCATTTCCTGTTGCCTCCACCTAATTTTCCTGTCCAATCACAATAGATACTTCTCATAGTACGCCAAGGGGGCTGTCAGTGGATTCTGATTTGTCACCCACTCTAGCACAATAGAATGTCAACTTTCCCTCCCTTGCATCTGTCATGCTTAACTCATGACCCTGAGTTTAATCAATGGTATATGATATTTGCACTATCAGCATATGTTAGTGTATTTGCTTATGAGCAGAATGAGAACCAGCACCTGTTGACATCTCATTAATAGTCTGATACCAGAGTGAGATAGTCTAGTCAACATGCTAACTCTCTACTTATTCAAACTGACCAGTTTTATCTCTACATTAAGATAAATGGTGAAAAGATAGACATATTGACCTTTGTTTCCTCTGCCCATTCCTGGGATGTCATCGCTGTATTACATTCTAATGCTTTTTCCTTTGCCTTTATCAAGAATTGAAATAAGAACTATAGAATAATTCATCAGGATACTAGATCTTGAAACAGGCTGAAAATACTATACATGAAGTTACTCAGCCTCTTTCTATGAATAACTAAATAATAATTCATGCTTGATTTTAACTTCTGTTTTCATGGGTATTATTGTTATAGATTTATATTGGTTATATATTTTCTTTTGTCAGAAATTTAGAAAATAATCAGATAGATAAATCATGCATTAAATACCTACTAAATACCAGGCACTGTTAAGAGTGGGTAATACAAAAATATAGCATAGTCCCTATCATTTTTTTTAACCTCAAGACTGTATCTTAAAGTACAGTGGCCATTCGATCATTCATTGATTAGCACATAAATTTTGTTCTGATCTGTTCCTGACTTCACTCTGTCTGAAGATACAATGAAAAAAACAGAAAAAAAATTGAAATATATCTTTCATGATTTTGTATGTGCTAAAAAAGTTATAGACAGAGAGAAAGAGTGGTCTAAAGGGATTGGTTTTGAGGACTTTCACTCAGAAAAAAGAGACTAAAACTATCAAAGTGGTTGTGGCTCTTAATATGTGGGAATATTAAGAGAAACAAATTAAATCTGCATTGAGCCAAGTCCAATAGCTTTGGAGGCTGAGGGGCCATCAAGATTGCAGTGATCATGGAGATTTTGATGGCCAAGGAGGCAGTAAGGTGGTAGCAAAAGCCAAGGCAAGTTTGGAGGTTGGGGTGGATTTTGAGAACACTGCTAAGGTGGTAAGGAGGCTAAGTGGGTATTGGTGACAGAAGCCAAGAAAAATTTTGGAGATTGGGGTGGTTTCTAACAAGGTCAAAGAGGTAGAAGAGATGACATGCCACAAGGAAAGAAGACAAACTTTGAAAAGGTTGTCCCTATCTTCTTTTCCCCTGCTATTTGAATGAACCCTTCACCTAAACAATAACAAAACTGAGGATATTCCAAGACAAGTATCCAGTCTTGGAAAAATCTGGAGTAACATTTCAAGGGAGAGAACATGTTGGTTTTGACTGAAAGGATATTGCACATTTTTTTCTAAAGATGGATGATATATATGGGAATTAACCTATTTGTCTATGAGTAGTCTTGAGGTTTTAATGCTATACTCTCTATATAAAACATTTTTTAAATGATTTTTTAAATAAAACTATTATTTAAATATTGAACATAGAAAAAGTTACTAGTTTCCTGGTAGTATATTGCCATTGTGAACAAGCACATATCTCTCTTATGAATACATATTCTTTTTGTACACTTTTCATAGATCCTAAAGTATTTTAATTTCTTAAAGGACCTACTTTTATTAATTTTTTTATCTCCAGAAGAAACTAGGTCAATGCTTTGATGTTAATAACTACTTGATAAAAAGTTGTTGGATACATAAATAAATAAATGAATCCCTAGATATTTATAGCTGCTCTTTATATGGTGGGACAAGATTGGAAACTGAGGGATATCCATCAATTGGAGAATAGTCAAGCATGTTATGGTATACTAAGATGATGAAATACTATCGTAAGAAATTATAAGGGAATAGTTCCAGAGAAAAAGTAGGAAGAAGTATGTGAACTGATGGAATAAGTAAATAAAATTTAAATTAAAAAAATGAAGCAAAAGCACTATTTCTCCTAGATAATAGGAACTAGTTTGAGATATAATATGGGGGATCAGCATTACCATTTATTTCTATTTCTTCTATATGTTTATAATTCAGTGATTATGCATTCTATTTAAGATGGATACTCTTTCAGTTTTTCAGTTGACTACGAATCTCATTTATATGTTCTTTTGCTGTCTCTCTTGAATAAACCATACTAACTATGGTTAACAATAACCCACAATATTTTTCTCAGTGATAGTATTTCTCTTTCCTTTCATCCCTATTAATTAATGGAGTCAACCTGCAAAATAAAAATCCTCATCCCAGTTCATATCATCATGATTCTTTCCTCGGGTCAGTGCTTCTCTACCTCTCTTTCTCAGATTTGTTCTTTCCCAACAAGGTATTTCTGTCATTTTGAAGATCCAAAATTCACAACTGATAATCATACAGTCATATATACTTCTTTATGATAAGATCTTAAGTTCTTTCCATCTCTATAAGGAAGCTGAGGTTTTAAGTATTCTTATCAGCCTCTTCCAAGTTATTTCTTCCTGCCTATAACTGAGTATATTTTTCATTTTTATTTTTCCTTTTGTGTTATACCTGAGGTTTTCCATAGTATCTGGGTTTAATGCCTTTCCAGATAGTTTTCTTCTTCCCCTTCCATAATTACTTTCATGTTCTTTTTCATTTTGGCAATTTTCCATATAAGAATGTTTTACCTTAAATCTTGAAATATATCCCGTCCCTAGCCAAGAGTTTATCATTCTGACATCTTAACCTATGGCCTATAAAACCACATCCTATTCTTTGCCATGATCTACAGAACCAGCTGTTCACTTACCATATTCTTTTTTCTCTTCCAAAAACTAAAACTTCAATTGGAAAAAGAGATGAAAACACCACCTGTGCCCCCAAGTCCTTGGGTTTTCTGTCCAGGACTTCTTAATTACTAAAGATACTTTCCAGGTTTCTTTTGGCAATATCATTCATTTCCATATATATACATGTCAACAGAAGTGGGTTGTGGTTGGCAGCTTTAATAAGTCTTGGCAGGCTCAGGTATATGCTCTAGAATTAAGTGTACCTCACAACTGGCCATGTGAGGTCTCCATATGACCACTTTCATACCCTTCAGCATCATCAAGATTTGTATTTCTCTCCTGGGTCCAGTAACATTTTTCTTCACACCTGCTATCCTTTGTGAAATCTCTATATTTTATCTTAAATATGAAAGGATACTTCTTCCTCAAAACTTCCAAATTTATTTTTCTAAGGAAAAAATCTCATATTATATTACTCTAACATTTTCAGTGTTATTCTACCTTCCTTTCATCCGATGGGCCCCTTGTCTTCTGATCTGTAACCTCTTGATCCTAGCTTCAGCAAGCTTCATTTGTTACAAATATTTTCTACTAGTTTTAAATCTTGCATTATTTCTTCTATAATGGAGTAGAGAACTCTAAATTCACTAGCAAACTATTAAGTTGAAGGATATTCCTCTATTCCTTTCATGAGATCCTGAAGCAAGGATATTAGCCTGTATTTTGTAATACTCATGGTATAAGAAGGAGATTATATCTTTATTATTATGATGGAGAGAGCCTTTAGTAGGAAAACAAATGGAATTAGATCTCTCCTACCCTTGAGAGATAATGTTTATCAATCCTCTTTCTCATTCAACTATTATTTATAGTCTCAAGCCATGAGATCATAGATTTAGAACTGGATGGAAACTTAAAGACTTTCTAATACAATCCCTTTTCTCTAAAGATCAGAATTTGTGAGTCTATATGCCCCAAATCATATAGACAGTATCAGATGTGAGATTTGAACTCAGGCTCCTCAATTCCAAAAGCGAGTACTTCTGATAAATTCTCAAGTTCTCATCCAGTCGTGATTCTATTCTCACTCTATTCTCCACATTAGACCTCTTAAAACAAGTATGGATAATTATACATGGTATTTGTGATTCATGGATGGGTTGCACTAGTTATACTCAAAGATCTCTTCCAATCCCTAGGTCTGATGCCATTCCAAACTACTGCCCCAAACCAACAAACCTTTTCTCTGCTTAACTTATACCCATCCAACAAGGAAAGTACAATGGGAAGTGAAATCTTTTCATTAAAAGAGATAGGATTTCTCCTCCAAAATGTACATACAGAAAAGTCATAGAATATCTGTCTCACTCGTCATTGTTGTTGTTCATTCAATGTCCAACTTTCATTAGCCTGTGAACCATACTGTCCCAGGCATTATCTTGGCAAAGATACTGAATGGTTTGTCATTTCCCTCTCTAGTGGTTTAAAGAAAACAGAAGTTAAATGGTTTGTCCAGGGTCACACAGCTAGTAAGTGTCTGAGGACAAATTTGAATTCAGGTCTTCCTGACTCCAGGCTTGGAACTCTATCTTCCTCCTGCCATTTAGCTGTCTTAGCTGAGACATATGCTCATGTCTCATTTTTGTAGTGACATTACAATTTCACTACAGGAAAGAATAAGTGCTAGGTTTAGAGTCAGGAAAATAAGTTCAAATTCTATCTTAAACACATTCTAGCTCTAAAATCATTATTAGGCCATTTAAACTCTGAAGGCCACATGCAACTCTCTAAAAGAAGAAGAAGAGGGAATTTTGATAACAAGAATTGCTTACATCAATGAAATGACAGGTACGGTCTCTACCCATCACTCTACCACTGGGGGGAAAAAAGGAAAAAAATAAAAAAAGATATCTATTTCACAAAATTATAGGTGATTAAAAAACTAGAAATACCAAAGGATTTGGGGAGATATAAGGAAAATAATGAAAGTAGTTTATTCTATAATACTAAATTAATCTATGCCTTTGTTTTTCTGATATTCTTCAAAACTACAGATCACAACCCATCCATATCTGCAAATGTGTGAATCATGTCTATATCCAATGTGATATAAATATTGCAAGAAATTCAGTGCTATTCTAAAGAACAGTGAAGTTGTCATTGGGTGGCAGAATCAAATATTTGACATCTCTTAAAATTTTTTTTAACAATTTTTGTGATCAATTCTCCTTACATACACCCATGCTAGCCACACAGTACCCAATCACTGACTTAACTCCACTGCTTAATGGACAAGAGCTTTGACCTGGTTCAATTCTCTGCTGTTGGGCAGCCTGGTAGTTTCTTGTTTCTGAACTCACTACATTGGTGCTAGAGATAGAGTGGAAATAGGCTTTAGCCCTATTGTAGCTTAGAACACCCAAATTAAAATGATGTACTAGCCTAAGCCTCCCCACCAGCAAGCATTTCAGCTATGTGGTATGGTGGTACCATAATCAGCAAATTTACTTTTTAATGAAAAGAATATTCATCATTGTTTCTTTCTTTTCTCCAAAGTGACATTTTAAAATAAGCAAATTATCAGACACTACATATAGTTTAGATTTAAAAGACCCCTTAGGCACTAGTCTAACCCACTAATGTATTAGAGTAGGCATCTGACACCAAGAAAGGTAAAGTGACTTGTCCAGAGATAGATAAATCAGGAGCTGTGAGTCAGGAGTCTCAATTCAAGCTAAATAGGGTTATTCACCCTAAAGCGCCTTTTTTTTATTATTATTTCTGAGAAATTTCAGGTGCAGTTTCTATAGCTAGACATTCCAGTGCCACTTATACTCATTATGATAGTTTGTGAAATATTGTTTAAACACATTTTCTCCAGCCTGCCAACAAACTGCTATGTTTGATGCACATTTTGCAGCATAGCACCTCAGCATCAATATAAAAAACTTAGGTTTAACAAAAATGATTGCTTATGTCTTGCACTTATCTCGATTGAACATTGTTTTTCCACTATTTTCCTTACTTTTGAAGTATGAGTGGGTGAACATTAGTTGAAACATGGAGCTAAGGAGAAAACAGTTATTACTCCTTCTCTCCCCATCTGTTCTCTAATCTTCTTACCTCTAACTGTACTGCCCCTGGAAAAAAATGGGGAGGAAATAAGGTTTATTCATTAGAAAAATAATATGGAATTCATTTTTTTCATTTTATTAGTTCTTGTTTTTCTTTGCTTTTCATTTGTGACTTCTTTCATTTTGAGAAAGATATAATTCAAACTAAAAGACTGAAACAAAGAAAGTTTTAGGACCCAGTACATTTTTTTTATTTGTGTAATTGATACTACTTAAACTTGCAGTACTATGGACACTGAGCTGTCAAAAATTTTCTGCCTTTTTACACTATCAAATATAAAGACACCTTTAAATGATTGCACCATAGCCTTTTTTGTAACATTCATGGCATTATATTATTTGTATTGTGAAGAGTGACTCAAATTTTATTTGTCTATCAATCAGCAATTTTTACATTAATCAAAGAAAAACTTAAACATCCCTACTTAGCACTAAGTAAGGGGTTTACCAAGTCACTTACTAAAAGTGGGTAACAACCCCAGAGGCAATGGCCCTGCCCTTGGGCAATGCTAGACAAGTTTAAAGACTGTAACTGGTTCACGTAAAGTGGAGGAAGGGATAGGAAGTGACATGGAAAAAGGTTTATAAAAAGTCCTGAACTTCCCATTCAAGGGGTTTTTGACTCAAATATTCAGCATGGAGATTTGGCTGGTGACTTGCCTCTTGGAGGAAGCTTTGAATTTGGAACTTGGCTTCAACTTGGGACCTTGACTCTTGGACTGCTTCTTGAAAGACTGCTCCTGGATTTTCTCCTTTGGACTTCGTCTTGAGTGAGTGAGTAGCTGGCCTTCCCTTCCTGTCTTCAGGAGAGATTAGTTCCAGAGAGCCCACTTTCTCCTGAAGGAAGTTGCATTGCTGGAGCCTTTGCATAAGACACCACTGGGTTCTCTGGCTGAGGGTTAACAATCTCTGCCCAGGGCTAAGCCAGACACCAGAGCAACATTTAGTGTGATAGGCTAGACATTTTTTGCACTCTCTTCTTACATTTTTCTACTTTCACTCTTTCCACCTCTTTAAAAAAAACGACTATTTAAAGTCATTTTGACTTGAGCTATAATATTTTTAATTGGCAAGTACAATTACACAATATTACTTTAGAAGTCTCATATTTAGTCAGACCCCTAAATTTAATTCCTTAAATTTCTTAAATAGATTAAGATTAAAATATAATTTAAATTAAAGGAATAAATTGATTTGTTACTTTACTATTGCCTTTAGTGGTCTCCTATTGGCTTTTAAATAATATTTACCTTCCTCAATTTAGCACTTCATAATTTTGTCCTTCATAATTTTCCTTCACCATGTTTTTCAAGAATTGTCACTCTTCCTCTGTGCATTTTATGTTCCAGTACACTGTTCAACTTGTTCCTTTACTTCTTGAGGGTATTATACCTACTGCTCAAATGACACTTCACTTACTGGGTGTGATCCTAAGCAAGTCATTTCTTCATGTTCTTCATCTGTTAAATGAGGGACTTAAATTTGATGGCTTCCAAATTCCCTTCCAGCTCTATCTATATTTATGACCCTATAATCTTAGGAAGTCTTTACTTCCTTGAAGAACCAGTTCATGCTAAAAGTTTTACCTAATCCTTTCCTAGTTCACCCTAGATATTAGTTCCCTCTTCCTCCTCAAATTATATATATATATATATATATATATATATATATATATATATATATAGAGAGAGAGAGAGAGAGAGAGAGAGAGAGAGAGAGAGTATTCTTCACGTAAATACAAGCTTCTTTTCTTGAGCGTGGAGAATATTCTTTGTTTGTCTTTGTATGGCATGAGCTTATTGCCTGGGATATAAACTCACATATTTGTGAGAGATGGTATTTTAATGGCATGGTAGATGCCTAACACAAAAATTATCTCTATGGGACTGATCATAATCTGGCTGTGACTTAATAAATAAGTCCTGATGAGTTACTTGAATAAAACCGGCAAATAAGAAGTCCAATGACTTGCTCAGAGTCATATCACTAGTAAGCATCAGAAACAAACGCTGGAACCTATGTCTTCTTGACTTCATTTTCAGCCCAACATTTCCCCAGACAAAACTGCCAACTCCCTGTACATATCCAATGTTTCATAACTGCCAAATGTAATGGATTATTGCTTTTTAAAAATATTAATACATCTAATACCAAATCTAAAGAACATTATTAATTTTGCTTCCACTGAATTCAACATACTATACTCCAGAATTTATGCCTAGTTCTTGACAAACAGAATTAGAGGTAAACAAGATTTTTATATTTTAAAGTCTGATTAATGAAGAAGTTCATGTCTTAATCACTTTAACAAAATAATTTGTACATGTCTTGGCATCACATTCTACAGCGAGTGTTGAAAAGACATGGCAAATAATCCTTGAACTGTCTTGTGTTTTGCTATAATAGCTAAACTTGAATTATCTATGGAAAAAGAGCAAGTCTTCCTTCCTTAATAAATTAAGTGGACATTCAGTTTACGACAAAGAATCCCACTGGAAACTTGTTACTTATTGATTTCTTTGCCATATGAAATTTTCAAAGGTATACTCCACTTGTTAAACATTTCTCCATTATCCTTTGGCTCTGGGGTCTTCCAAGATAAATGATGTGCTAACCCTAAGACTGGTGAACACCTCATGGAAGAAGTGACAACTTGCCTTTCTCCTTTTCTTTTGATGACAGTACAGAGTGAGAAATAGTACCTCTTCAATTAGGGCAAAAAAAAAAAAACAACAAAAAAAAACAGACTTTTGGTGAGCTTTTTTGAACTAAGTAGGAATCTTATTATGACACTATTGCTAGAATATGAATCATTGGGGAGGTTTTTTTAATTGAGGTTAGAACTTTTAATCCTATCAACTCATGCCACATTTTTGAAGGAAAAATTGAAGAGGATTGTCAGACTAAATTAATAAACTACAAAATGAGATCATAATTTGGAAACAATTAATAAGAGCAACAGCTACACACATTTTCCTGTTTGGTTATTTCTTTCTTTTCCCCTTCCACAATAAATCTCCACCTCCTAAGAAATTTCTCTTATGAAAAGTTAGTAGCTAATTCACCATTTTAACACACTGGTTTATAATTCTCATTCTGGCACCTAGAGAATGGACTGGGCTCTAACATGAGTTTGTTTTTTTGTTTTGTTTTATTTTGTTTTTTAAAGCTCACTGACATACAGGAATACAGAGAGATCTGATCTCCTCTTCTTGGGTAACTCCACACTTAAGAATTCCCCTACTTGGTATCATCTCTTCTACCAAGGCATATTAGAACAACTTACTACTTCATAAGTAGTTTTTTTAAGAATTTTAAGAAGCAGTGACTTACCCATGGACATAGACTAATAAGTATCAAAGGCAGAATTGATCCTGACCCCAAACCAAACAATTTAGCCACTATGTCACATTGCCTCTACACAGGCCCTAATGACATATTGAAAGATAACTAAGGTGACATACACTAGCTTTCTCTTTCAAGTGTAAATCCCTGTAGGAGTTGTTGGAGAGGCAAAGGTTCTTCCTTCACCTAGAAAAGTCAGATTTACTTGGCTAAAATGGTTTATCATGGTTAATATTTTGTTTGTCATCAGAAAAATGTTTTCTGACTCAGATTATGTAGAGGTTAAATAGGTCTTTTGCCAATACCCAAGAGTGCAATGAAATTCCTTTTGTTTTCTTTATAACTGCATTATTATTTCTAGTACATGCTTGGGCAGTTCTATTTCCTATCTGAGGTGTGGAAGCAATTAGACTTACTAAATTCTTTAGAACCTATATTTATATTCACCATTGTTATAAGGGCCCTATGAAATGTGTTAAGAATAGATTATAAGCAGATAGAGATTAGAGAGTTCAGAGGTCCCAAACACTCAATCTACTCCCACATCCATTTGTTTTCCATCAGTATTTTAAATTGTTAATATAAGTATGATGAACTCGAATGTTTTATCAATAAAGAAAGTATGCTTCTAAAGTGAATTGAAGTTATTATCTCCATAATTTTAATGTGACAGCTTAAAAAACTCAATTGAGGTATAAATGTTAGATTGAACCAGGGAGTGCTTACATGAGACAATCTGAGAAAAAGGTATATAATTCCTCCTACAGGAGGACCTCCTGCTTCCATCCTTCTCCCCAACATAATCAGTATCCCTTGACTTTGCTCTGGGGTGCCCTGGAGACAAGAAATTCTCTAAAGTCAGACAAATCTCAGGTTTCCTGTATATCATTATAAAAGTCTCCCCTCTTGAGAAAGATTGACTTTGGTATTCTCTTCCTCCTCCCTCAATGATCCCATGTGTCTTTCTGTATACCCCAATCTTCATTTGGGATAGTCCTTTATACCTGAACTGCTCAGGCACAGGACTACTGGTCCTAAGACAATCTTTTTCAAATTAATAAAGCTAAACTGGAAGGCCATACTTGTAGTTTATGGATTTGGGAAAGCAAAAAAAAAAAAAAAGGCTTTCTCAGCCCAGATAAGTTTCCCCATTTACAGATCCAACTTATTAAAGCCCTAATGTGAATTTGTTTTGGTAACTAAAACTACCAGCCTTCAAGTGGTATGACCCATATAAATTATTTTTAGTTGAAAATAACAATAAACATCTTAAAATAAAGACAAAAAGATTTCTGGAATAGAGAAGACATTCAGCCAAGTTCTCCAAATTTTCTGTTCAAACAACTATAAAAGAATACCTCAAATCAGATTCTGGAGTATCAGAGTCAACAAAAGTACAGTCAGAAATCATCCCAGCCCAAGACAATTTAGGAGATTGGAATGAGAGATCTGTGACAGAGGGTTGGAGGCTGACCTAAAGCACACATGAACAAAAATACTGTGGTGGGACTAGATGGTAGTGACAGAAGCAGCAGCAGCTTCTGGAGTTCTCAGGCCAGAGAACCTGATATTTTGTCAGAAAGAGATTCCAGCAGACTTGTGTGCTAGCCCTGGATGCAGGATGCTGTTTGGCAGTTGGCATATTTGGTTTTGGCAAGAGTTGCCTATAATCAATTTTGGGTCATATTGCAAAAGCAGAGTATAACTTTTAGCCAAGAAGTAGCAAAAACCCTGAGGAACAATATCACTTTTTGTCACAAAGGATCAGGGAAGCTGGGGAACAGTTATTTCTAATCCAAAGAGGACAGGCGTCCTGAGAGGTAGTATCTATTCTAATCCCCAGTGCCAGAGGCTTTTCCAGGGTTAGGACCAGGTTATAGACCAGAAGAGCAATGACCTCACCTCACCCCCGGGAAGGGCAATGTGACCTATATTTATCTGTGGGTCATGATATATTTTATTATTGCTTGGAAGCAACACCTTGGAAGCAACCCAAAACTTCCACATGCCAAGAATTAGCTCTGGAAAATTTTTTAAAAAAATAAAAGTTAAAAAAAAAACAGTTCAAAAGAACTTAATGCTTGAGACAATGCCCTCCCTTCACTCATGTAGAGAATAAAGCCTAACTTTAATATAGAATTACAAATCAAGAAATATGTTAAATAAATGAGCAAACAACAACAAAGACTCTGACCAGAAAAATCTACAATGGTGGTAGGGAAGATCAGGACACAAACAAGATGGTGGAGTAGATAGAGGAAATCACCTGAATTCCCCCCAATTTCCCTCTAAACAACTTTAAAATAACACCATAAATTGAATTCAGTAATGACAGAGCCAACTAAAGGTGGGGTGAAACAATTTTCTGTTGCAATTCAACTTGGAAATTTGGCAGGAAAGGTCTATCCCACTGGAAGGTGGCTAGGTGCAGAGCATATCAGAAGCCCTGCAGAAATAAGGACAGTGGGAAAAACCACCTTCATGGCTGTTGGCTCAAATTGTTCTCCCCTGCCCATCACACCAGAGGAAGTCTTCACATGCTTGGGTAAATATCCTCCTAAACTCACCAACAGGTTTTAGGTCTATTGACTATCCCAACTTGTTTTTAGCCTTATGTTGAGCTGGGTATGCTACATCTTCTTGGAGTCACAGGCAAAAGTTGGGTAAAAGGTGTCCAGACAACAAAGGCAGATGGTTTTATATAATTCAATTTTTCTTAGAGTTCTAAGAGCAATCTTGTTAAATGGGGCATATACTTCCCCTCCCATTTGCTTTAGCTTTCAATGTCCCACTGGCATACTTCCATTTAAACAAGCCAGGGGACAATTACCATGGTAACAATTTTAGATTTTAGGCATAACCATTTACTTAGTGATAAGGGAAAGAAAATAATAATAATATCAGGAGTACTCGTATATTAAAGTAAATGCAGACATAATAAAATACATCATGACCCACAGATAAATATAGGTCACATTGCCCTACCAAAGTATTCACCTTCTATGGGGGAGAGTAGGCACACTTGTACAGGAACATGGTAGGGGCACATAAAGGAAAAAAAAAAACAAAACAAAATTACATACCAGTAAACTCACAATTCTGGATTTCAGACTTTCAAGTTATTGGTTCATTTAGGAATTGCTGCCCCACATGAAGTTCCTTTGGATATGCTTATCTGCTGTTCTTCACCCATCAGCCACTATAGCTGGATAAGTCTTCTTCTGTTTTCATGTCTTTATTTCCAAGTTCTTTCAACTTTCAATCAACATTAAAAGACATTGGAAGTTTAACATCACTAGATAGAGGAGCAGGTCTTTTAAGAGACAGAAACCTGAGAAGCTAAGGGTGGTTCTCTCTTGGCTAGAGAAGCAAAAAGAAACCAGAAACAAGGTTCATAGGAAACCATTCAAATGGACTCTTATCAAGGAAAACATATCTAGCCAAATCTTTCCCTCATTTCATCAGGAGTCTGGAGCATCCAGCTAAATTGTAGCAACTTTTTCCTATTTCGGTAAATAGTTGCAAAACCTTTATTTCCCTGTTGTGCTTTTTCTCTTCTCACTTCAGAAAGCAATAGAGATCAACAGATGCTTCAGCCTAGATCTTTCATCCCTCTAGTTCTAATTGCAATTACATTGAGGGGAAATCGCTATCTTCTAATGAGATTAAATCTTTATTCAGCCAATAAGAAACTAGTAGGTAAAAGCTTCCTGTCCACTGCCTGTTCCTGCTTTTGATATCTTTTAAAAGCTCAATCACAACTGCCTTTTACTCCCCTACTGAGCCTTTTTATTCTTCTTATCTTGCTTCTCATCTGAACGCCCTGAAGAAATCTCAAGAAAACCAGATCATCTGGAATTCCCTGCACCCCTGGACCTTTTTTTTAAATCAATGAATAATTGATAAGGAGAGAACTCTTATTCCCTACAACTCTTAGTCAGTTTTATCATTTTTAAACTAATCCTTTAGATTAGAGGTGGAGCCACAGACCAGATTAAAACCTATTTAGAAAATATTTGACAGAATACATAAAAATAAATAGAACACAGATAATGTTAGTATGTGGTTTTCTAATTCACTATGATGCCTACAGGAATTAAAGTTTAGTGGCTTCCCTTTTAATTTGAATTTCACATCTCCATTTTAGAGTACCTTTGAAATCCATATTGTTCCAAGTTTTCATGAGGATAACCATGATTGTCATAAAGAGCATTCTGATAAAATAAAATTGTAGAGATAAGGAGAAAAGTCAGTAATCCTTAGTGACTTTTTGTCTCCCTTTTGATAAAAGTCATGAGTCTCTAAATTATTTAAAAATTATCTTGAGAATAAAAAATCATCAAGACAGCTAGGTAACACAATGAGTAATACTCCAGACCTGAAGTCAGATGGACCTGGGTTCAAATTTGAACTCACATTTCTTCTCTGTGTGAGCCTGGGTAAGTCATTTTACCAAACTGTCCAATTCTTGACATTCTTCTACCTTAGAAGTAATACTAAGAGGGGGCAGCTGGGTAGCTCAGTGGATTGAGTCAGGCCTAGAGAAGGGAGGTACTAGATTCAAATCTGGCCTCAGACACTTCCCAGCTGTGTGACCCTGGGCAAGACACTTGACCCCCATTGCCTACACTTACCACTCTTCTGCCTTGGAGACAATACACTGTATTGACTCCAAGATGGAAGGTAAGGGTTTAAAAAAGAAGAAGTAATACTATGAAAGTAAAGGTTTGAAAAAAAAACGGAAAAGAAAACCAAATATCACCTCCAGTATAGTTCGTACATATCTATTTGATCAGAACCAAATATTTTTAACCTAACATCAAATTGAGTCATTGTCTCATATGAAATGCTAGCAGATATCCATGTCATTCAATTGTTTCAGTTCTGTCTGACTCTGTGGTCCCATCTGACATTTTCATGATACTAGTGTGATTTGCCATTTCCTTCTCTACATATGGATAAAGAAACTGAGGCAAGAAGGGTTAAGTGACTTGCCCAGGCTCACACATCTAGTAAGTGTCTGAGGTTCCATTTGAACTGAGTTCTTCCTGACTCCAGGCCTGACACTTTATCCATTGCCCCAGCTCATATACTTTATTTCACATCCATTTGTTGCCATCTAGTTTTTATTTATAGATTGTTCCTGGATGATTTGACTTAGCTAGTTTCTTCTAGACTGAATTTCATTTTCCTCTCAAATACTTTTCATTAATTTATATGATGAAATTGCACATAATCTTTCTAATATTTTCCCTTTTTTCTTCTTTTTTTATTTCTTTTTTCCATGTTTGGAAGATAAGCTTTTGCTGTTAGTTTCTTCTTTGGAAAATTAATATCAGCCAAATATTTCTATGTGCCTACTCTGTTCTAGGAGCTGTGCTAAATTCTAGAGATATAACCTTCAAAAAGAAAGAAAGCAATGAAAGAAGACCTTACAATAAAAGCAAAAAAAGGGAGTGGAAAAGATACCACAACGCATAATAGAGAAGTCTAGAAGACTGAAGCTGAGATTTTATAAAATATTCCATTGCCTGGCTTTGAAAACATTTTGTTCATTTATCTAACATTTTATTAATATAGATTATGTATTTGATCTATAACATGGGTAAATGATCTATCATTTTGTTCAGGAAAATTATTATCCTGTTTAAATCAAATTGCATGTTTTTAAAGGTTTTCCACATCTAGAATGTAACATCCAAATAACTCCCTAGAAATGCTAGACAAAGCAACTAGGTTTGGGGGTGTTATTTTTGGGGGTTTGTTCAGTTGTATTCTGAAAATATAGTAGCCTATTACTGGGCTATAAACAGATTTAGTTGTTGGGAGTTGATGGTTGACAGTTTGGTGGACCAGTAGTTGAAAAGACTTGATTTGAGATAAATCTTCTATAAAAACCTATTTATTATATTTACTTCTATGGGAAAAATGATAGGAAAAGGAAATTGGAGATATTGAAATAGGAAGTTTAGAAATCAAATTCCCTAATTTTAAAATTATCTTAACTAAATCAAACCCCAAATCCCTATCCCACAAGGGATTTCTTCATTATCAATAAAAGTGATCTTTCTTATTCTACTCTCTCTAAATCCCCAAATATCTATCTTTCTATCCTATACTAAATATAACCTTGCAATCAGAGAGAAATCAATCAGATTTCTTTTCCTGCTGCTCAGATGAAAAAAACAGCTTTGAGAATCTTCACAAACTCTCTCCAATTAGACAGCTCTCTCTTTTCTGCCACCTATTAGGCTCAGCACATGTACTGCACACAATGCAATCCTTGGTCTCTGGTCTGCTAGGATGGTTTCAAGAGATGAATTCACCAGAAATTTCTTCTGACTCGAAGAGCAGCCTCCTGGAACAACTTTCTTTATTCAGGATCATTCAGAGTCAGTCAGTCCATTGGTCCAAACTGTCTTTCCCAAAGCTCCTTAAAAAAAATTCTCTACCCATGAGTCATCTTTGAGATTCCATTCTGGCTAAAAGAAATCTAACACACTCAACTCTCTTTATCCTTCAGTCAAAAACAATATCCTATTTCCTAATTAATTCTTAATTAACTAATAAATATTCTTCTATAGGAGGTACCCCTATTTTCTGGCTTCACCAAAATTTGATGAGAAGAAGCCACAAAACCTTTCTGCCTTACTCTCTACTACTAAATGACCAAATAAATTTCCTTCTAAAATTATTTCAGATTTTTGGATTTGTTCTCATGAACAAAAATTAATGAATCAATAAATATATATTGGGAATGTAGGAGAAAACTTTTTTTACTAATAAGCATGTACAATAAAAATTTTTAAATGTTTTAAAAGTAATTCTCCAGTATAGAACTAATGGGATCATATGGAATAGAATTGTATAGATTATCATTTATAAATATATTTTATCTTATAAAGTTCAATTAATAAATCAATCAGAAATTATTAAACATTCAGTATTTGCTAGACATTGTGTTTGGCATTGAGTATTCAAATGCAAAGAATGGCAGGAGTCTTAATCTCCGGAAATTTGTAATTCCATAGGAAGAGATAATACATATAATAAATTTAAAAATTATTAATTAAAATAAATACCAGGAAATTAAATGCAAATGAGAGACAGCTAAGTGCCTCAGTGGATACAGTACTGGTAGTGGAGGCAGGAACTCTTAAGTTCAAATCCAGCCATAGACACTTACTAGCTATGTGAGATTCCCTCTGCACACTCTTCAGAATCAGACATCTTGTTCAGATCCCATTCATTGGATTGTTTTGTCTCTTAAAGTTCTTCCAACCCTAAGATTCTTTGATTCTTATTCTTACTTCTAGTGAAAATGTGAGCCACAAATTCACCTTAGGAAGATGGATATTTAGTATCTTCTGGTGTTTTGTAAGATGAGGAAAATGAGAAGTTTAAGGATTTTTATGTCCTACGTTTTATATTTTCTTTGAAGAGCTATAACATCACTTATAACTCAAATCTGCATTAAAGTACAACTCTTAGGGCCAGTTGGGTATCTCAGAGGTTTGAGAGCCAGGCCTGGAGATGGGAGGTCCTAGGTTCAAATATGACCTCAGACATTTCCTATCTGTGTGACCCTGGACAAGTCACTTAACCATTGTCTAGCCCAGTGATTCCCACAGTGGGTGGCACCACCCCCTGGTGAGTGCTGCAGCAATCCAGGGAGGCAGTGATGGCCACAGTTGCATTTATCTTTCCTATTAATTGCTATTAAAATTTTAAAAATTAATTTCCAGGGGGCTAAGTAATATTTTTTCTGGAAAGGGGGGGTAGGCCAAAAAAGTTTGGGAACCACTAGCCTAGCCCTTACCATTCTTCTGCCTTGGAGCCAATTGGCTCCAAGACAGAAGGTAAGGGTTTAAAAAAAAAAAAGTACAACTCTTCCCTTGCCAATAAATAAATAAACAAACAAACAAACAAACAAACAAACAAATAAATAAATAAATGGACAAACAGACAGACAAACAAACAAATAAATAAAAGTATTATAAATATAAAGGAATTTTGGCTCATCTGAGTAATTATTGTCTATTAAATCCTCTTTATTATAAACAAATGATTGAAAAGCTTTCTGGAAGTTTTTATACATATTCGTTATTCTTCCATTAATGAGGAAGTTGTGAATAAATACAAATCTGCTATTATTTCCCAAGAGTTTTTAAATCAGTAAAATGCATCTAATAACTTCTTAGTTGGATTAATTTTCTGATACTATATAGTTAATACTGGTTCTATTATTAAAATGATTTATGTAAATATTTATTAATCATACTTTCCATGCAAGGAATTTGCTAGGTCCTGGAGATGCAAAACTGAAAAAATGAAAGAGGTCCTGCATAAATAAGTACAATACAGGTTAGAATAAAATTAAGGTCATAAATAAGGTCAAATGAAGTGGTAGAAGAGAGATAAAGAGAAAGAGATCACTAATAATAATAATAATAATAATAATAATAATGTCACATTTATTCACCACCTCAAAATTTATGGATTCTATCATTCTCTCTAACACTCCTATGAGGTAGATGCTGTCTCTATCAGTGACTTTGTTTTACAAGTGAGTAAACTGTCACTCAAAGAAACTGACTTTATATGGTCACACATGGTAGATTTTGAACCCAGCTTTCCTTGACCCACAAGGTTTTCACATTATAAACTGTGATACACACATTTATATATATGTGTGTGTGTGTGTGTGTGTGTGTGTGTGTGTGTGTGTGTGTGTGTGTGTAGATAGATTCATATCCCTCCCCCTTTCACAGCTAGAAGAATGAGGGAAAGCTCATGGATAAGGTCATGTCTGAGGTAGACATTAAGAACTGAAGAATTTATGTGGATAGAGACAAAAATAATCATATTACTCACAATAAAAAACACACTTTCCAGTTTTCATAGCTAGTGTGCGAGATAGTTGGCACAAATAACATTAAACCTAATTTGCAGATCAGAAAACTGAGTCTGGTGGATTAAATGACTGCCTCAAAGACACAAGTTGGCAGATTAGCACAGATGGGATGTCTGTTCTGGACAAATATTTATGTGCAAGGGGAAAAATGAAAAAAAATACCAAAAAAAATAGAAACAGTATTTTTTTCCATATCAGATAATAAATGTACAGGGAGATAATGATGTACAGGAAGAAATAATAGAGATAATAAATGTACAGGGAGAAAATAATTTTGTACTTCATTATATAAGAAACTAGAAATATTTCTTTCATATAGAGAGTGAAAAAGTAATCTGCGAAAAATTTATAAAATTTAAATATTAGAACTTTTATGTTACTTAGTCTTCCATACTCTTTACAGCCCATCTCCTACCTCTGTACATTTGTTCCTGCTGTCCCCCATGCCTGTAAAGTTCTCCTTCATCTCCAACTCTTGCAATTTCCAGTTCCCTTCAGAGTCCTTCACAATGTCACAGGCTAAACCAAGGTCAGCCTAGCACCCCCAGGAGCTAGTGCTTAACCACACCCAAGAGGGACCAAGATTGGGACAGAGACTGGATCTATGGAATTGATGGTATAAGGAAGGTCTACATGTGGATATTCCCTCTGCCACTGCAGTATGTAGGTACCTTCTAAACAACTAGCAATCTTAGAGAGTTACTAGCCTAGGGCAATAAAAGATTAAGTGATTACCCAGGGTCATCTGACCAGCATATATTCCATATGGGACTTGAGCTGAAGCCTCCTTGTCTCCAAAACTAATTATGCTACATTGCCTCACACCATCCAGAGAGCACATTTTATACCATGGGACTCTTTATTTCTATTTACCTAGTGCTTAAAACATTGCCTTCCTCTTGGGATTTAT
Source organism: Gracilinanus agilis (assembly GCF_016433145.1). NCBI lineage: Eukaryota > Metazoa > Chordata > Mammalia > Didelphimorphia > Didelphidae > Gracilinanus > Gracilinanus agilis. Next base: position 141,223,582 of record NC_058135.1, read on the forward strand.
ATTATGTTTTTTTCATTATTTTTTTCATTATTATAATTTTTATTATTATATTGTTATATAATAATATTTATTATATTAAATAATCAACCTTATATTTTTCATTATTTCATTACAATTCAATATTTCATTAAAATTTTCATTTCATTTCATTTTTCATTTTCATTTCAATTCAGTTATGTCCAACTTTTCATGACCCCATATCTGGGGTTTTCCTGGCAAAGGTAGGTACTAGAATAGGTTGTTCATTCCTTCTTCTATCTTATTTTACAGAAGAGAAAACTAAGGCAAGCAGGGTTAAATGACTTGTCCAATGTCACATCACTTGTCAGTGTCAGAGAGTAGATTTGAACTCACACCCTTTGGACTCCAGGCTCAGCATGCTGTCCTCTATTTCACTTATCTGCTCAACTGAGTGCTTAGCACATAATAAGTTTTTAATTGTTGTCTGTCCTTTATTTTCAAAGATGACCAAAGACACCATAGGGGGTTGTCTTGTCTTGACTTGGAAATGAATTACATTTAACAGAGCCAGAGTTTCACAAAGCTGTCAGGCTCACTCTCTCCAAAGTCATCAAAGTCCAGTGGCAAGACAAAAGTCAGGATGACTGTTGATGGCCCACAATGTAGTGGATGAGTCTTTGATAGACAACCAAGTTCCAGGAACTCCACAGTGCCTGCCATGGGGGCTGTTTAGTCTGGAGTACTCTTAAGGAGAACAAAATGGTTATCTTCAATTATTTAGAGTTCTGTCTTGTGGAAGAAAGGCTAAGTTGTGAAGAGGCAAGATTAGCTTTCACATAAGAAAATATTTTTTTTTTAAAAATTAGATATATCCCAAAATTAAGTGGGCTTCCTTGAGGGAAGACCTTTGAAGACCTTCAAGCAGAGAATGACTGCTTCTGAGACCTATTATAGAGGAAATTCTTTTTAAGAAATGATTCAAGATAGAAAAATCCTGATAGTCAACCTAACTCTGACATTCTGTAATTTTGATGGGTGGAAAGGGAAGATGAGTATAGAGGAGGAAGGAAACATCTAGGGCCTCATAGGAACTAATTCAAATGATTTCTTCTTCATATATAAGCAAACCAAAACAGCTAGCTAATTTCAATTTGAAAGTGTATGTGTCTGTGTGATATTTCCAAAGCTTCTAGTGAACTATTTCTATGACTTTTTTATTGTTGAGTTGATGTAAAGTTTAGTGAGTCTGCATATTGAGTCAGAAGAAATATATGTTGAAGCACTTATTTGAGGAGGGTTTGGTTTTAATTAATTTAAAATTAATGCAAGCACTGAAGGAAAATTCTTTAAAATATGATTGACAAGACATTTTCAATTATAGATGAAGTACTCTGAGAAACAAAATTGATAAAAAAAAAACCTATTTTTTTGCCAAATGAATCAACAAAGGATTTCAACTTACTTAACAACTTGAGTGTGTGTGATATTAGCATAATGCAATGTTTCTTAATAATGCTGTTAGATTTTTATCTCAGAATGTTGAAAGTTATCTGTACATAATTGGTGCTTTTCATAAATATTATCATTCCCTTGGTATAGTCTAAGGAATCAGTCAATTCATTTCATCTCCCTCAGGGAGGAAAGCAATAAGTTCTGCATTTGGAAAACATCCTCATTTGAATATGAGGGAACATTCTCAAGGGAATCTAGGCAAATTTTGAAAATATTACTTAAGAAAAGACTCTGATGAGAGGATGGGAAAAACAAGAACCAAAAACACACAAAAACTTCCAAGAGCTCATGGACAAATCTTGGTCCCACAAAAGACGTAAATAGCTCCCTTCTTTCCTTGCGGAGGTGAGTGAATATGGTTGTGGAACATTTCAGATATTGTACCCAAACAGATGTTTTTCTCAAACGGCTGTTTTTTTTTCTTTTTTCTTGGTACAAGATAAAGGGGTAGGGTGGGTGGCATGGCCCCAAATGACTACAGTGTTAAAGACATACTCCAGTATAACTTTTAAAGAATTAAAGATCTGATGGAGGGCATTTGTTTGCTATTTGACAATTTTAACAAAATTGTTGAATATGATTCCTAATGATGAGTATGAATAAGGAGGGAAAATCAAATCTAAATAACTATCTTTTGTTGCTATCAGTTTTATTTTTCTTCTAAAGAAAATCAATTTTTACACAAAAATGACTCTTTAAAAATTTAGCATGCACAGGAAAGTGAAGAACTATTATGAAATAGAAAGTAAAAATAGGGAGGGAAATGAAGAATGCAGCCTTTAGAGTAAAGCAATGTTTTCAGAGGACCAGATTTCCATAGCTAATGCCCAATAGATTGAAATTATTATTCATTCTTTATTAGCAAATTATTACTTTTTATATGGTTAGGAAAGTAATAGGTACTAAACCTGTAATATGTTGGTCTAGGGAATTCCCAAGTGAGGAATTGTCTTCAACCAATAAAGATCAGCATCATCTCTTTAAATATATTTTATCTCATTTGAGCTTTACAGTAACTCTATGATGTTAGCATTATTCATATGATTATCTTCATTTTACACAGTAAATAAAACTGATAGTCATTAAGTTACTGGCCAAAGGACACATATTTCTTTAATCCTATCCTCCTCCCAAAAAGCTTTAGAATTTAGAACTTAAATCTATAATGGTAATAGCTAGCAGAGTGATGATGATTTGAGAAACAGAAATCCTTTATATCTTATTTGTACACATTTGTTTCTGTGTTGACTCCTTACATTAGATTGTGAGTTCCTTGATTGTGGGATCATTTTTTGCCTGTCCCTGTATCCTCAGAGCCTTAGCACAGAGCTTGGCACAGAGAAGATATTTAGTAAATGTTTGATTTGAAGGCCACATAGTAAAAACGAAAAGGGAAAGATCAGGATATGTCAGTGGAGAGAGTGCTACCCTGGAGAAAGCAAAGGTCCTTGAGGAACTGAAGGATGAATGAATGGTACACTTCACAATTCAGCTAGATTTGCAGTGTCCTGTGTTACTTTTGCCCCACACACACTCATTCTCCACCAAATGGCCCAATGATTCTTACATTTTAAATCACAGTAAGGGCTGTTAAGTCTAGGCAGGTGGACTTTACTCAGTTATATTTACAAGCACTTTTATACTAACACAAGAAGTGCTTTATTCGATGTTAAAGAATTTGGGCAACCTTCCCAGAGTGCCTACAGATGGCCAACAAAGGTGGCAATCTGATTTACCCAGTGCAGTTAGACAGAGAAAGAAGTACATGGCCGGTAATATCTCTGATTGGGAAGAGGGAGTGGAGGAAGAAAATATTACATTATGTGATTCAGGTAAAATCCTATTTTGTTGGAACATATGAAGTCTTCAAATGACAAAGTAATTGCCTAATAAAATGTTACAGTACAGCCCTAAGCAGAAAAATGAAGCAATTATTTTTTTATGTAGCTCTTAGCTTTCCTAACCCAGAATTCCTTTGTTCTTTTGTTTTGCTTTTCCTCTTGATCTGTTTGAAGAGTGTTTTTCTCCTGCATGTTTAATAGAAGCTGTTCCCCCAAAGGCTGATACTCTATGGTGCTTTCCTGTTACTCACCTCAGCAGTGTTACCTTGCTGAATGTAAAATTAAAACTTGACTGTCAAACAGGAAGCAGTGAACCAAAAGCAGAAATTGCTTTGCTATTGGTGAGAAAACTCATTGTCATTTGGGGCTCACTAGACACCATACTTCATAGTCAAGCAAACACAGTGGCAGTTCAGAAACAGGTAAAATAAGGGAATAGGTGAAAATAAACAAGAATCTCAAAGCCAAGGCTTAAGTGCAAACTGGAAAAGTAAAGCCTTCCTGCAGAACTCCACTAGAAATTAGATTTCTGAAAGGCTCACAATTAACTCCAGTTTATACTGCAAGGACATGTTTTAGTTTATCTATTTCAAATTAATTGCCTCGACATAGTCTGGTGGCCCCTTATAAGGATTATGGGGCAAAGTAATTAAGAACATTTGTTTAACCTTCCCTCTGCTATTTATTATTTCATTATTTAATCTCATGTCTTTAATTGTTGCTTCTTCTTTCTCTATGACTGACTGACTGTCTTCCCTTCTTTCTCTCTTCTTCTCCCTTTATCTCTCTCTCTCTGTCTCTGTCTCTGTCTCTCTCTCTCTCTCTCTCTCTCTCTCTCTCTCTCTCTCTGTGTGTGTGTGTGTGTGTGTGTGTTTCTGTCTCTGTTTTTTCTTTCTTTCTCTGTCTCTCTGTCTCTTTGCCTCTATCTCTGTTTTTGTCTTTCTGTCTCTCTATTTCTCTCTATTCTCTCCTGTCACATGGAAATAGGTGTATATGTATATATGTATAGTCATATATAGATTATTTTCACAAATATAAGGAGGATTTATATGTAGAGAAGGAAACCGAGAGGTCTGGGGTAATAGAATGTAAACCCCTTGAAGGCAGAGGTTTTGAGTGTGTGCTCTTTATGTATATAATACTGAACTCCATTCGTGACACCTAGTAACTGGTAGAAAGAAAAACCAAAGGTAGAGTGGTAAGAGTATATTAGGATAATGGATTGTACAATGTACACCTGTCTATGCTTGTGTTTTGTTCTTGTTTTCAAGGAAAAAGAAACTAAACGTGACATTGAGAATCATAGATTTAGAGCTTAGAAAGAAGTTACTGATCATATAACCCAAACCCTTCATTGTGTACACCATGAAATTGAGACTTAAGGATCTAAAATGACTTGCCAAAGGTCAAACTCCATGGTAAGTTGCAGAGTCAGTGCGAGAACTCAGATGCTCTGATGGCAGATCCAGTGTACTTTCAACTAAAATGGTCTACAAACAAATCATCTACAGTCAACACAGAAAGGAACAGAGAAACCTGCACACCTGCTTCACTTGGCATTCCCCTTTGTTCTTTGACCTCACTGAATGAAGCTTCCCAGGAAACTGTGCCCAGAAGACCAACTCGATTCAGGTTGAGAGTTTGATCCTGCTCTCCACATGTGGCCCTTAGATTTTAGGGGCTCTGTGATTATACCCTGCTGTAGACAAAGAAAGATAAATGTTCTTATCTAGAGTAACCTAATTCAGGCAACCTTTGATACAAATAAGAAGCAGATCAGATAAACTTAAGCTTGGGATTGGTGGAATTTTCAATGGAATTAGGAAACTGTGCCTATTGATTATGCATCAGTCACATTAGCTTTCTACCTACAAATAACTCCTCAGTGAAGTCAGACCTTTTTTAACTAGTCTATTATACTACCCACAAATAAAATAGTTAAAAATTTTTTTCTACTGAATTTGTCCTTATATTTTCTATTTATTTTTCTATATTTTATGTGGTAACTAAAACACGATGCATTATTAAAAATGAATTATACCAACTTATAGAGAAGCTTTTTGTCCTTCTCTAATTAATTCAAAATATGGTTTTATTGCTTTGTTATGTATTTTTGACTCATTGAGTAATCATCTTTTCTGAGTTTCCCCCTGGTAACTCCTAGATAACTTTTTTTTTTCCTTTTTCCTGAGTGATTATGACTAATGCATGGCTCTAAGTGAAATTGTTCCTTTCTCTTTGTCTTTCCCTGCTTCCATGTCTGCTGAATTTTTAAAAATAAATGTCTTAATAAGGCTTTTTGTGAGCCCTTCTAATAACGTGGAGGGGACTAGGAACTCTACTGCTGACAGTAGAGCACAAGATTTAGTAAGTACCAAGATAAAAAGCCTTTCAGCACTGATCCTTTAATGGGATGTATCTGTCATCTGAGGATCTGCCATACTGAGGCAGAAAGGGCTCATTTCCACAAAGATGACTACCAGATATTGAAGTTTTGTGGTCATGGCAACTCATTAAATCATCTGGCAAGGTAGTGCATTGATTTTCATTGTGGAATAGATCCTATTATCATGTTTGTAACAGGAAGGGACATGAATTTCTAACTAGATTAGTTCACAGACTCTTGAGATATTGAAGTTTGACCAAAAGGTGGCCAGTTACCTTATCTTATTGACAAAAGAACTGTTGCTCTCTGAGTAGCCCCAGACTCATTGTGGTGGTTCTTTAATCTACCCTAGAGTAGAAGGTTTACTGCAGAAGCACAAAGTTTTATGTGAATGCTAAATGAATGGCTTTTTGTTCTTTCCTACATCTCTTCTAGGCAGCTACATTCATTCTTATCTGGAGCCCCCACTTTTCTCTCTCAGAAAAAAATTTCCCTTCCATTAGTCATGTGAACCTGGCATAATGAAATTAGTCCTGAAACAAGAACAAAAAGGCACGCTTCACTGTGTATGTTGATTGTACTCTGCCTAAAAGCAATGAAAGACCTTTCCATGGATAATATAGGCAATCACCCACCATATGGTTGTCTATCTGCATCTTGGATCCAATTCTGTTGTTTTATCCCTAGAACACAGGTGAACAAAGGCTTGTAGGAAAATACAACATTGGTCCAAAGTACTACATAACTTCTTTTTTTTTCCCCAAAGGGCGGGATTTTAATCTGGAGCTGGGGAAACTCAGAAACTGAGGTCAAATCTCAATGCTATTGCTTTTCTTCTCTGGGGAAACAACCAAGAATGTTTCCCATTGATTCCTGGATTGCCACCAGAGAATATTGCTTATTCAGCTGGGGGAATGGAATCACAGTCATATTTCAGCAAGTAGAGACTTTAACTTTCTCATCCTGTCAGTTTAGATTTTGGAGGCCAGAAATTATCTCACTTTCCTCTCCTGCCTATATAATCAACATCCTAGCTTGGACATTCACTTCTAAGGTGAAAGGACAAAAGAAAAATAGGGTAGTCTAAGGCACTGAAAATATGTAATAGAAGAAAAAAATTATAAAGCATCTCATTTAGTTTTAAAAATAAGAAACTTCCTACTATCAAATCTCTAGCATTGTCTTTTTGCTCTAGCATGTCAATAATTCAAGAGTATAAAATTCCCTGCTTATATAATGAACTATATAACCCAGAGTACATAATAGATCACCAGGTGACTTTTAACCATCTCTTTTAATCAATACCAAAGTGTTTCAACAAAGCAGCAAGGAATTGCTAATGGGATATTGTAACATGAATGTGTTTTGCATCCAAAAGTATCCTTGAAACATCTCAGGCAATATTATATACCCAAAACTGTAATAACCTCTCTGAGAATCAGAATCTCAATGACAAGGAATCAAATTTCAATTTTTAAAAACATAATCTCTAAGAAATAAATTTGATTTCTCTCTTAGTGCCATGCACTAAATTAATGGAGAAAGAAGAAACTTGAACTTGACAAAGAAGTACCCTTGATGATTAATGATTGCCATTTTGTTATAATGGTTTAGTTAGAAATTTTCAAGTTCAGCATTATTTCTTTTTTCTTATGGAATTTAGTTCAATTTTATTATTTAACGAGCATGGACTAAGCATTTAGTACTTAAAAGAAACAATGCTAGGCACTGAGAATATAGAAATAAACAGTTCCTATGATCAAGGAGTTTACATTTTATTAGAGGGTACATATATAATAATTAACAAATACAAGGAACAATTAAGAAAGGAAGAACAACTTGTGTTCTTTGATGTATCATATATGCCTCAGATTAAAAAATATTTAAAGAAATCTAAACTGCCATGTGTTGCTTGTCTCTGATGTTATTGCCTTTCTGGATAAGTTGCAATAATTTGGGGTCAAAAGAAAGTGAATAACATTTAAAATTACTTTTCAGAAGTTTGTCCTTTATTAAAGGCAGGAGATCTAATGGGACTGATTAAAATAATCTTGAGTCTTGAGAAGTGTGAAGAACTTTCATTTACAGCTCACAACAAATTCTTACTGTAAGGTATGTAACAAGTATAACAGATTTAAATCTGTTATTTCAGAATTTTTATATACCTAGGTCATGATTCTCAAAAGGAATGCTTTTTTCTAGCTACATTTTCTTGTAATCATGAATGTCTTCATCAAAAGTATTTTCCTTCTAAATACCTGATGATTCAAATAAGGCTATAGTGTTCTATATATATAATAGATTATATGTTTATATATTATAATAACACATATATGTATGTAATGTACACATATATACATATTCAAAGAGAGAAAGAACACAGAGAAAGAGGTAAGCACAGAGACAGATAGAGATAAATATAGAGAATATTTTTGATATCTCTATAACTAAAATTTTGCATGGGGATTAATATGGATCCATCTTGTACCAAATTCTGCTTTATGAAAAATCAAAGTTAATAATTATAACTTGGGCAACATATGTTAAATCTTTGGAATAATTTAAATTGAGAGATTTAAAGGTACTGATTGAATTTATTCTCTTTTATTCTGATTTTTAAAAAAAAGATTGTTGGAGAATTAGACAATTGGCATCTTCATTCCATCCTGAGCATTTCATAACAAATCCATGAAGGATGAAGATGACATTCTCTTCCTCTTCCATGTGCCACAGAAGACTGCAGTCTTGTGGAAAAGAGAAGGCTTATATTTGTATAACAAACAGAACAAGACTTTTTTCAGAAATTGAGTCATGGTGTGCTGATGTGCTTGGCACTGTAAGTGTCTTAACTTCTCAATCCCCTACATGTTCATTCTTACTATCACCACCTTAGATCAGAAACATGTCTTCATGCCTGGACTAGGAATTTGGGTCAGAACACTGGCACCAAAGACTGAGGCACAATTAAATTTAGTCTCTTCTGGTTACCACCTGAGTGTCCCTTAGTTAAGTTTTTTAATCTCAATTTACTTATGTATAAAATGGAGGAACAACCTCTGAAGTCCCTTTAAATTCTAAATCTCTGACCTTATTAAAGAACCCTTCTGGTAGGTAATCCTGTATCACATTTCTGCTTTTGATGCTTCTCTGTCACATCCATCTTCATTTTGTTATTGACTTCACAATTTAAAGTATTATAATCTCACTTCCACTAACTTTCCCTGTATCAGTGTTAGGTTGTGTGTCCCAAAATGATCAAAGGAAGGGAAAAAGAACTACTTGAAAGAAAAAGAAAAGAAAAAGACATTTATAGCAGTTATTTTTGTGGTTTCAAAGAAGCAGAAATGGAAGGGATGTCCATCAGTTGGAGAATGCTGAACAAGATGATTACAAAAAAATTTTTTTTAAAAAGACCCTGTAAAGGCATATAAAGTGACACAAAGTAAAGTGAGCAGAACCAGGAAAATGTACACAATAATAGAGAATCTACCATGGTCAAATGTGAACTGATTGTAACTATTATCAGCAACACAAGGATCCAAGACAACTCCAAGGGACTCATGACAAAAAGTTTATACACCACCACAGAAAGAACTGATGGAGTCTAGATACAGACGGAAGTATACCATTCTTCACTTTATTTCTTCCATTAATTTTCTCTATTATAAGCTATATATAATTTCTTTTACAACATGACAAACTTGAAAATATATATTGTATGGTAAACCATGTATGACCTTAATCACATTACCTATCATCCTGGGGATGGGGATGTTGAAAGGGAGGAAGAGAACAGGGCTTGAAAAATGTCAGAAAAAGGATTATTAAAAATTATAACAATAAATAATCTAAAAAAATACATGTTTGATTATAAGCCCTCCACAGCTTAGTGGATTTTCTTCATGATTTTCTAAGATGAACAAATAAGCAAAATGATAATTATGACAAAAGGCAAAATCATAAGTGGACTGTCAATCGTTGGCTTTGCTGGGCCTCAGATGTCAAAACTTGACATCCTGTTAGGATCAAATTCAAAGTATCTCCAATGAGATAAAACCTACTAGAACTTAGGCTCTGCTGTTATAGACTTGAGGTTATCTCCATTCCTTTTGGAGGATTTTGAGTAGGAGTGTTGTCCCTCTTACTGAAAAGACTAAAGTGGGTCATTTTTCTTAAGTAAAAACCAAAGAAACAAATCCATCTTTGAAACATTATACAGAATCTGGGCTCCCACATTGCCTATGGAGAACCATCCTTGTTTCAACAAGCGCCAATTACAGATGGGTCAGAACTCCTCCTCAGTATTGAGACTCGATGAGAAGCAAGGTCCATGCTTTTGCCTTTCTTCATATACCTAACACATAGAACAATGTCAGGCATACAAAAAAAAAAAAAGATGTAATAATGCCTGATTAATGAATTTGGGATTTTTCTCAGGAGGAATAATGATGATTTGTGTAGATTTCTTAATCTACACAATCTAATCTAATTGCTGAATTTATTATTTTAATCAATTTTGGGGTCTTCTTCAGGTTTTTCTAAGCAAATGATCATATCATCTACAGAAACAACAGATTTATTTTCTCTTTGCCTCTGCTTATTCTCTTTTTCTTTCTTGCCTTATTGCTATAGTTAGCATTCCTAACTGTTAAATTGTAATGCTGTTATTAGGCAACAGTGTTTTTATTCCTAATATCTTTTTGGAAAGGGTTCTAAGTTTTCCTCATTAAATATAATATTTGCTCTTGGATTTAGATAGATAGTGTTAAATATATTAAGTAATGGTCAATTTATTTTTAAGTTTTACAAAGATTCTTAACAGAATAAATGTTGAATTTAGTCATTTATTTTTAGAATTTATTAGCATAGTCATTTTAAAATTATTTATATTAACAACATGATCTACTTATTCCCTTCATTACCTTGAGCCTTTCATTTTTTGTATAAATCCAGGTTGATTCCAGTATATTATTATTATATCTTTCAAGAAATGTTCCATAATTTTGATTGGTTTATAGTCAAAAAATAAGCACAGATGAATTGTGTATTCTCCAATATTTCCATCCATGGTATGATAATGATGATATAGTATGTACTGGAATATTAGTCACAAAACTTTGCCTATTCCCTATGAATATATTCATCAAAAGCTATCCTTTGCCAGGTTAAGATGGCGGCAGAGTAAGAAGCAGCTCTTAACCTGTTCCTGATTGAAACACACAAAACTCCTCAAGGGGACATAAAAACAAGTCCAGACGAAAGGAGGAACCCCACAACAGGGCACAGCGTGGAAGGTACGTGGAATCAAGGCATTTCCATGCTATAAAGGGATGAAACAGCTCTCACTAAAACGCGGGCTGAGCAACCACCCCACCCCCACCCCCTCCACACACAACACTTATAGCACCAACGCCAGCTAGGAAGAGGTGGAGCAAGTTTGGGGCATCCATTGAGTCATTGGCGGCTATGGGGCCTGTTCCTGAGAGCGGTGGGATTTGGGACCCCAGGAAGCTAGCGAGCGCACACGGAATCTGAGCGCGGGAGCAGGATGCAGGGCGCAGAGCACAGGCTAAGAGCACAGGCACCTGTGGAGGCTTGGGTGGAGGCAGACACAGTCAGGAGCTAAAGCTCTGAAACCCTGAGTGGGGAACCAGTGAAGACGGGCATACAACTGTGGAAACAGCGCCCTGAGACTTGTAAAGAAACCTCCAGCAGACAATCAAGCAAGGGGGTCCACCAGGGGGCTTGACCTTGGAAAAAACCAGACAGACCTCAGGAGCCAATAGACCGCTGACAGACCATGAGCTCAAGGAAAAACCTGAGAAGCTGCTGGGCTAATGATGGCTACCCAGTTTCAGGAAGCTCAGAAGACAAAGATTAACAACAAGAAAAAGAAGTCTTTAACACTCAACAACTTTTACACAGAGAAAATCCAGACATAAAACAGAAGCAAATAGCACAGTGGATTAGAAACCAAAATCCCACCATATGTTGTCTACAAGAAACACATATGAGGCAGGTGGACATACATAAGTTTAAGGTTCAGGGTTTGAGCAAAATGTTTTGGGCGTCAAATGAGAAAAAGAAGGCAGGAGTGGCTATTATGATTTCTGACAAAGCCAAAGTAAAAATAGATATGATTAAAAAAGACAGGGAAGGTCATTACATCCTGATTAAAGGCAGTATAAA
>NC_058135.1:141240465-141253074 GCF_016433145.1 Gracilinanus agilis
ATATATATATATATATATATAATGTGGGTTTAAATCCTACCTCAAATACTTTCTACCTGTGTGACATTGGCCATGCTCTTTTTCCTCCATAAGTTTTAGTTTCTGTATCTGTCAAATGAGGAAATCGACCTAGTTGCAATGTAAAGCTCCTTCCTAATCTTCATCTACCATATTTTAAGATAATCAAATCTCTTGCTGCTTTACAGAACCTAAGATTATTCAACATTCTCCTTAATGTGCCAATATCATGGGAAGGGATAATCAACTTATTTTTTTTCGTGGTTTTCCTTATCATGAAAATGTCAAAATTGATATAATTCAAAACCTTTAGTGTCATGACTATTTCTTGGTCATTGGACACTGGTTTTTACCCCTTGGGTCCTCCCTTAAGTAGATTTATTTACAAAGTATCCCACTTATTAGAATATAAGCTTATTGAAAATAGTATGCTTTCACCTCTTTGGATCCTCAACATTTCTCTTATTTCCTTAAATATGTTGTAATATAATGGACTTTATATATAATTTAATATAATATAATGGATTTTCATGGATGGATATAGGATACTCCCTTAGAACTAAGAAATTTTCTTTGACAGTTACTATGCTATAAAATTCATTATTCTTAGCCAATTCAGCGATGAGCATCTTTTTCCCTTAACTAGACTGGTCTTTAGACAAAGGATGCACAATTAATCACCATACCTATACCTGATAATTTTCCAGCTTGGAATTACTTATTAATATTTATGTTTTATTGGCCTAAACTTTGAGAACCTAATGTCACATTTATACCATAATGAGGTATTGCAATATAGATTATTCTTGAATTTAATAGTATTGTCATTTTTACTAAAATACATGTGTTACTCCATCAACCATATTGATTTTTTAAAAACCCTTTTACTTCCCAATGGTAAGTTGATGGATAGAAACTAAACCTAGTGAAAACATGACTAAAATAAATACATCAGTGTATAAAAGAGAACATCTTGGTTTAAGATAACATCATTGTGGGCTTTTCCATTTCAAAAACAATAAAATATTGGCATTTTCTTTTAGGTTGGGGGGAGAAATCACACCATTCCTCATAAAATATAGGTTTTATATCGTGTGCCTGTTGCTGCAAACTGAAAGCAGGTGTTTTTCTTCTAGCAAATTTCTGTTCTGCTCACTATTAACATCAGGCTGCCACAGGTGTTACTGATCATGACTTCATCTGCCAGAATTAAAGAAAACAATTAATGAATCTTTCCAAATTTAAAATTATGAATGTGTAAGTACGAGATTAGCAAAACATTCACAGTATATAAGTTCAGTACTACACCTGACAAGAGTCAGTTTATTGAAGCAGATCTCAAATTTCTCCAAACATTTAAGCTGTTATACTCTTTCTTCCTCCAAAATGAAAATATGACTTTCAGGGGGCTATAAGTCAAGGATTTGCTCCATACTTAGAGGAATACAAAACTCAACACAGATAATAATTTTAAAAGAGCCAAAATCTAGAGAATACATTTAATGCCAAAAAGTTAAGTAGAAAGTGATGAACAAATATTAATGCCTCTCTATTTTGTATAAAGTGAATTGGAAGTGATCTGACCTACAAGTGAAATTCGATTGTGTCCAGAATTACAAAATCAGTTTTTAAAGTAATTCATGTGAAATGAACAAGGAAGGGTAAAAGTTATGTCATTGAACTGTGCAGTTTTGGCTCTGGAGAGGAGGTAAAGAAATATGCTTCCCTACTTTTGTTGTAGAAAATTGAGTGCACATTGTTGTGTATTGTGAAATACTTTAACTATGTTAGCTGGTATTGCTTAACTATTTTTCTTTGACTAAAGGAAGAATCATTAACTAAGTGTTGGGTAAAGAATATCTAGAAATGATAGTAATATAAAGACAAAAATCACAAATTAACCTTTAAGGAAAGTTGCTCAGATGTTAAAATTGATAGCTTAGCCCAAAGCAAGAAGGAAAAAAAATCTGACCATACATCAAAGATATCATAAGCAATGTGGTCTCTCTCAAAGCTTCTTCTTCTTCTACCCCTTCCATCCCCTGGGTCTTAGTTATTATCATGGATGGAGGGTCCAGAGAAGGAAGCTTTTTAAAGTTTATTTCTATTTAATTGTATTTTGCTCAGAGACTCATTGATTATCCTTGGAAGCCAACTTCACTTCTTACAGAACTCAACTCTTTCTAGGGTTCATATAAAATCCTTGATACAAACAATTGTAATTGTTAAATGACAAAAACTTAAATTGATTACAATCTAAACAATTTTTCAGCAGTTTTCCCAAAAAATATTAGAAGGAATTTAAATAACAAAGCAGGAGAAAACCTTGAGTTGAAGTCTTCATCTTCAATTATTGCCCAGGGAGCTGATTGACTTCCATTTGGTTGTCAGATATACACTGATATTATTCTAGATTTACTACTACTTTCTTGAAGGACTTATGATTCTATCAACAGGGGTGACTATTTTTATTGATATAGTACACAGGAAATAGAGCCACGTCTAGAGAAATAGTGACTCAGTCAGGTTCACATATCGAGAATCAGAAGCCATATTTGAATTTAGTTCTTCCTTACTCCATGTCCATCATTTAATCCATTATGCATTTTACATATGCAAAATATCCAATCAATCTAGAAAAAATGGCTTTTAAAGAATATAATCATTTCGGTTATTTACTGTATGGTGTTAATTTTTTTGTTCTTGTTGTTTTTTTGGAACCTAGGCAAGAAGTTTCATAGACAACTCTAGGTCAGCAGACAGTTCACCTAATGGAAGTGTATCCTAAGTAAAATTTGTTCTTATGGAACACCTACCCATTACCCAAACAGAGAATTTATTAATTAAAAACAAAATCCATATTTCTCTTCTCTGAGCCTCTGTCCACATTAGCTGGTTGTACTTTGTTGGATTTCGATAAAAGCTGTTGAAACCCACAACCCGAGTGGTAAACCTAACCTTCCCTATTAACTCAGCTGTTGCACACCATCCCTTCAGTTCTGACACTCAGCCTCCCTAACAGCGTAGTAGAATTTAAGCTGGATCATTTAAATAATGATAAAGCTGTCAAGGCACTGATGTGATTTTCTTCTCAAGCAATTCACCTTCCATTACAAGTTTTATTGTACTTTATAGTGGGCATCTGTAAATCTGTGGAGCAGCTTAGCTCCCTCATTTACACCCATTGCACGTCCTACACAGTTTTAACTGACTTACTTAGGGATTCACAGTAGTTGCTAGGAAACCTTTCTGTGTTCTTTTCAATTCTTATATAGCATTAGTGTTTCAATTGATAAGGCTGCACCTTTAGGTATAGAAGTATTTCAGCAGAATCAAACAATGACAATGGTGCTGGGGCACAGATAACCAAAACTAGACCTTGTTCTTCATACTAGTAATAAAGGGATTATAGTGAGGGGACAACAGGGGACATAGCATATTTTCTTTGAATATTTTAAAGATATTTTACGGGGAGGATTCAAAAAAGTCTTCCATTACAAATTTAAATATGTGTGTTTGTAAAGGGTTGCTGTTATAATTTTGGGGAGGTTAGTCTTCAGATCTTGGTTTTCCCTTAGAGCACTCAAATGCTATAAGGCATACATCTTCTAAGCAAAAGATGGCTTAAAACTTCTAAAGAATTCTAAACGTATTGGAAAGAGGGGGAAAAACAACCTTCCCACACTAATATGGCAACACATGAATAAGTCCTATCCAGCCTGATAATTTCCCACTGAATTGTAGACTTATCGTTTATATAAAAAAGTGATCATCTTTTCTTTGCCAGTGCCTCAAGGAGGTCAGTACGACCACTGTGATTTCATTATTGGGCAGAAATATGGTAATAGGGAAAGAAGCCTGGGCTTGGAGTCAGAGAACCAGTACTAATTCTTACTTTCTGTATAAATATAGAATCAAAGTATTTGACAAGTTGAAGGGACCTCAGTGTTATCTAGTTCATCTTCCACAAAAAAAATCTTCATTGGGATATATCTAATAAGTGGATTACTTAATCTCTGTAGGAAAATCTCCAGAGTCTTAACCCTCTTGAAACAAGTCATTCCACTTAAGGAATGCTTTAAGCATTAAAAAGTTTGTTCTTTGGAGCTAAAATATTGGATAAAAGGTAGTCACCCAGCTGAATTCTCTCTCGTTCCCCTCCAGACAACTTTGAAATAGCTCATCAAATCAAATTTTGTAGTGATGGCACTGAAAATGTTTAGTTTAAGGTATTTTTCTTAACTAAGACGAATTAGGAAGATGGTAAGAGAGGCATGTAAAACTGGAACAAGAGTTGACCCAGAGCACATCAACAGCACTAACCATGAACCTTGGAGGCAACTGCAATTGCATGGACAGCAGAAGGGGCTTTGCTTCTTAAATCAGAGATGGTAAGGAGTTGGACAACTGGTCAGAAACAGTTTCAGAAACACTTATGTGAACTGATGCAAAGTTAAGTGAGAAAAACTGGGTAATCATCATGCACAGGAAGAACAATGTTGTCTTGATGATAAACTGAGAAAGATCTGGCTACTCTGATCTGAGGCAATTCCAAAGGAATCATGAGGAAAAAATCCTCTTTGCCTTCAATGAAAGAACTGATGAACTCTGAGTGCAAATTGAAGAATAATTTTCTTCCTTTAAATGTCTTGCTTATGTGATATGGCTAATATAGAAATATGTTTTGCATGATTTTAATGTACAATTGATATAATTTTGCTTGCCTTCCCAGTGGGGGGGAGGTGTGAAAGGAAACAAGGGAAAGAATTTGGAACATAAAATGTAAAAAGAATTTTAAAATGCACAATATTTCTTTTCAAAAGCAAAAAATTTTTTTCTTGACATTGATATTAGAGAAAGCTGGAAAGACATTCCTAAACTGATGCAAAGCAAAATAAGCAGATCCAAAAGAACATTGCAAACAGTATAGAGATACTTAAGGATGATCAACTGTGAAAGACAACTACTTTCATCAATACAATGATCCAGAACAATTCTGAAGGACTTAATAACAAAGAATGTTCTATACCTTGAAAAAAACAACAAATTTTGTAGTCAGACACAGATCAAAGCATACTATTATCCACATTAGTTAATCTGTGTTTTATTTTGGGGTTCTAGTATTATGGGAGTATTCTCTTACAATGCACAATATAGAAATATATTTTGCCTGATAATACACCTATAACCCTGTTCAAATTGCTTACCATCTCCAAGAAGGGGAAGAGAAAGTAAGAAGGAAGACAATTTGGATCTCATAACTTCAAAAAAATTATTTAGAAAACTATTATGACCTGTAGTTGTTAAAATGATGTCTTTACTAAAAATATGGCAATTAAGAGATTAATAATTATTCTGGAAAGAACCATTTCAGTTAAGTGATGAGGTAGAAAAGTAGAATGTAGGGAGTTTGGAAAACAGTGAGAACAGAGGTTATAGGTTCTGTATAGATGGTTTTCTCAAAGAGTTAATTTGAGAAAGAGGAGAAGCATTATTATAAAAAGTGGAGATGGTAGGATTTGGCAAAGATATTTGTTGTTTTTAAAGTGTGAGGCAGGCCTATTTTTAATAGACAGCAGGTAAGGAACCAGTAGACAGGCAGAGATAAAAAATTTTTTAAAAAAGAGAATGGTAGGGAAGTCAATATACTGAAGAAAATAGGAGGGGATAGGTTTGCTCTTCATTGCTCATTGCCACTTTCAGACCCTCCATCTGTCATCACCACTTAGCAACCATCCTTAAAATTTACCAGTCCTGTCCAGCTCTTTTATTGCTGCCATCTGTGGTCTTCCAAGTCATTCTCCTTTTCCCCCAGTAAGCTCAGTTCCTGGCTTTCTGGCTTCTACATTACAACTTCTGCTACCTTTGAATACTCTGGTCACATAGTTCATCAGCATCCTTAAATACCTGATTTAATAAAGTTAGATATGATAGTTGACACTCTGAATGACAGAATCAGGAGCTGAAAAGACCTTGACAGGCTAAAACATTTGATTAAGTTTAATACAATGAAATTGATTGTTAACAAATATAAAGTTTTATACTTGTTTGAAAAAACACCAATTTTGTGAGCAAAAAAATATTAGAGAGGAATGGTTAGATAGTAGTTGTCCTACTATAAATAATTAAAAACTGGCACTTGGGATGAATTTAAACTTCAATGAGTGTTAGTAGTGTGATATGGCAATTGACTAAAGTTAATCTAAATTTGAACTACATTAAGACAAGCAGAGATTCCTCAAATAAGATAAAGGTCCTTTTTTACTGTGCCCTGGTCAGATCAAATCGAGCATATAATGTCCAATTCTGTATACCATATTTGAAAAATATATTGATAAGCTTGAGAATATCCAGAGAAGGGCAAAGGAAATAAGTATGTTATAGGATAATCAAATTTAGAAAATGGGAATATTAAGCCTAAAGAAAAAGAAAGTCAAGGGAAACATGGTAGCAATCTTAGTATTTGAAGAACTATTAACATGATATTATTAGACACATCCTGTTGGGTTTCAAAAGTCAAAGGCAGAAACAATGGGTAGAAATTGAAAATAATTTAAATTCAGTCTTGTTTAGGGCAAAATAATACCTCCTAAGAAGTAGAACTCTCCAAAAGTAGAAGAGGTTGTCTCAGGAGGTAGTGAATTTCCTTCCTTGAAGATTTATTAGAAAGGAACAGATAGTCATTTGACAAATATATATTATTTAAAAAATGTTTTGAGGAATGGTCTCGACTAAATAGCTACTAATGTCCTTTTTATCTATGAAATTCAATAATTATTTGATTCCTATGGTATTTGACACTAATGAACCACAACCATTCAGAGAATGATTCAAAGCCACCCAAACACAACAGGATTTGTACTAGGCATCAGCAATTTTTAAGGTTATTGATTAATCCAATAAGGCTATCTTTATGCTATAATCTTAAGGCTATAATTAATCATATCCCAGTACTAAGGCCCAAAAGAAAAAGTCATGACCTATATACATCCATTGCTTCACAATTGTCCTTATAAAGAAGGGAATGAATAGAAAGGAGCTTTCAGCAATCTGAAACTGCAGGATCTTAATCAGCATTGTCAGGTAGGTAAGACCATTACATACCAAATGGCCTGAAAGAAAATTCACATCAAGAAATGTTGAGATAATATAGTCTGGGTCTGGCTGCCATTTTCTGTTCATCATTAGGATAAAAAAAAAAAGAAACCTATTCTTTTGTTTTCTCAAAAGCCAATGCCTTCCATCCTCTGCAAGCTATGGGTACGTACACTCGCTGCACACCAGGAGTTCAATCAGGGAGATGTTTCAGAAGAGCTTTTCATAATGACACCTTTTTCTTAAACGACTGTATTGGTTCTTTTCAATTGCTTCAGATGGCATTTTTTAAAGGTTAACTGCAAAGGGCCTGTTGGATCCCAGTTTCAAGTCTTTTATTATTTTTCCATGGATGTTTCAAAGTCTTTGTAATACTGCTGAAGCTGTTCATCTGTGATTATACTGTGCTGAACTGTGTGTGTGTCAACTCATTATCCCAAACAATAGTTAATGTAGCAATTCTGAACTATATTGGATTGCAAAACTGCAGACTTCAAGAAAATATTTATCTGCTTAGAAAAATATTCTGGGGCAAATATCACTGCTGTCTTCTTTTGAGGGAAAACTCTTAGCTCTATCTATCTGCTTTGATCTTAATAATGATATGGTTGGTGGTCTGAATGCATTGTGCCCAGGGCTTATGCCCTTATAACATTAAAAAAAAATCACGGATGTTTCTAAAAAAAATAATCAGTCATTTTCTGGTATAACTTTCCTTTCTTTGAATCCTTCCTTTTAATGAGGAAGAGAGGCAGCCTATACTTATTCCAAATCTGTAGTTCCTCACCATTTTAGATGAGATACTTGATATAATGAAAAGAATGAAGGTATTCAAGTCAGAGAACATGGGCTCTGTTCTGCCACTCACTATCTGTGACCTTTTAGAAAGTCACTTAATCTCCTGGGACAAAAAATGTGCTTGTCTCTAATAGTAACACTGATAACTGACATTTGCATAATGCTTTGTTTTTAAAACATTTTATTTAGGTTATCTAATTTGATCCTTATAGCCTAGCTGGAGTTATTATTATCCCCATTTTTGACAGGAGGGAACTAAATCTGAAAGAGATGAATTAACTTGCCCAGGGTCATACAGCTAATATGAATAGAAGGAAGAAAGAGAACTCAGATTTTATGAATCTGAGGACCAGCACTCTACCCATTACACCACCTAACTCCCTACAATGTAAAAAGGTTGAGCTAGAGGACTTTTACAGTTCTATCTTCTCTAAATGGGCCAGCCAGTGATCCTATTAAGAGAAGGAAAGTCTTTTTCCTGATCTCCAGAATTAAAATTAATTTTTGATCTGAGTTCATTACTTTCTGTATTTTTCCTTTCGTGATTGTAATAATACATTGTTTTGCTCTTTTTAAAACTAAATTAATTCATTTTCCCACTTTTTTCTGATGTCCTCATATTTATTTATTTACTATATTTTTAATTTTGAATATTTTCCCATAGTTACATGTTTCATGTTCTTTCCCTCTACCCCAAACCCCTCCACAACCCCATTACCAATGCATAATTCCACTGGGTTTTACTTGTATCACTGATAACTGTAACATTCTACTAGATCCTTATATATAAGACTTTATTCAGCTTTTCCCAATTGATGAACACTTGGCCACTTTTCTCCACATTCCAAATGATGATGAATAAATTGAATTAAAGATAGTTTTCTTGAGCTTTGGTACACATAAAAAGTGAAAGTTTTAAAGATATATAAACCCCTGGGTAATATTAGCATAATCAAAATCATGTTGAGATAGACTTAGAGCTGGATGGGTTCTTTGAAATCATCTATTCTAAACCCTTTATGAATGAAGCTATATGAAGTCATGATTGGTACCATTTTTGTATTCATATACCAGCACACTAGTGAGAATTGAATATAGTCACTGAAAGGAGAAAAATAAAGCAGTACAATAAATAAGTTATGATTAATTTATATTCCTTGCCTTTGCCACTTTTGAGAATGTAGTCAGAAATTAAAAGTAGCCCAGATTAAAAATACGCATTGATATAAAATATTAACATATTGGGAAATTCTTCTTTGATGAATCTTTTTAAAATTATAAAATTTCAGAATTCAAATCACATGTGGGCTGAAAAATAATTCTATACAATATACCACTGTTTATCTAATTTTCATTTTAAGGCATTTCATTTCATTTTAAGACAGCCAGTAAGGAATAACCTGATATTTTCTGAAGTAAGCTATTACACTCTAGGAAAATTCCAATTAAAAGGAATTTATTTATTTTCTCCTCATTTCAGGGCCAAGTTTGTCTCTTTGTCATTTTTACCATTGTCCCTAGTTCTGTTTTCTGGGGCCAAACAGGAAAAGTTTGATTTATCGCCTACATAAAAGCCTTTCAAGTACTTAGCCAATTTCTCATATCTACCTTTGGTCCTTCGATTGATCTTCAAGTGTCAAGGACTTCAGGCCCTTCAACATTCTAATTGTCCTCCACAGAATGCTCTCCAGATTCTCAAACTCCTTTGATAACTCTGGAAATTAAAACTGCAGACAATCCGTTAGGTTTGTCAGAAAAGATTCTTCTTATTTCTAGGAGCCATTTACTCTCAAAGTAGTCCATATTAGCTTTTTTTTTTTTTTTGCCTGAATTATTACATATGTATTGGTTTTCCAGTAGACTAAAACATCTCTGAAATTTTTTCAATTAAATTATTGTCAAATCATGACTTTCAGAACTTTAAATTGTACAGTTGATTTTTTTTAAATCCAAATGTAAGATTCTATATATGTGCCTATTAAATTTAACAAATGAAACCCATGACAAAGTTCTATCCAGAGAAGAAAATTTTCTAATTATCAAATAGATTACTAATTATTTGTAGCAAAGATACAAACTACGTCCTCTTGGTATATGATGTATGTCAAATAATTGATCTATGCCTAGTTTCTGCAATTCTGTTTTTTAGTTTACTTGGTTTTTTTTTCTCCCAGTAGGGAGTATTTCTTCAAAAAGCTTAAATCTTAGGAATTGTCAAATACTAGATTAATATGGTCAGTTAATAGTGCATGTTGAGTGCCTAATGTATTCCATTGGTCGACTACTCTATTTCTTAGAGTGTACCAGATTGTTTTAATGGTTCTCAGAAGTTTCTTCTGCTAAATATACTAGGATTTTACTGAGTCAAACCTAAACATGATCTACTTTGAGTCACACCTATCTATATTTTCTTTGCCACAAATGTATTATCCAAACAATCTCCCAGATTGACTATTCTGGCAGAAAAAATGACATTAATAAAATAATTTATCAATTATTGATTCACTACAAAACTGTAGTATAATATGGAAGCCAAAGAAGCTATTGGGATATTCGTTATAACTAGAGAGAAATAGTGACCATTAGTAGAAAGGTGGCAATCCTGCTATATTCAGCCTTGATCCAACAATATCAGATGTGTTGCATTCAGTTTAGGGTACTCGTTTTTTGGAAGAGTATTTATGATAAGCTGGAAACTGTCCAGAGGAATACAACCAAAGTGGTGAAGAGTCCTTAAATGCTTATTATATGAAGATCTTTTGAAGGACAATGCTAGTACAATGAATCGAATGTTGAGCTAGTCAGACAGACCTTAGTTCAAATGCTAAATCAAGAATTTGCTCACTATGTGACTCTGTACACATCATTTTTCCCCTTTCAACCTCAAATTCTTTATCTGAAAAATATGAATAATATTGTCACCTGACTCACAAAGTAGTGGTGAAGACCAAACAAGATAAAGAATATCCTTCCAAAATCAAGGAAATATTTTGTATATATGGATACAAAAATAATTATTGGATATCTTTTTTGTAACAAAGAAATAGAAATTAAAGAGGTGCTCATCAATTATGGAATGGTCAATACATAACATACATAAATACATATGTAAATGCATATATATGCATATATGTATATGTGTATAAAATTTTGCTATCAAAATAATAAATGGAATCATTTCAGAAAAAAACATTTTGTGAAAATTTTTCTGTTCTGATATATAGCAAAGTGAGAAGAATCAGAAAATTTTATACAATAACAGCATTGTTTTTTAAAAAGGTTTTGCAAGACTTTAGAACTCCTAGGTTTATCATAACTTTAGAATACTCAAAATGAAATATATTACCCATCTCCTAATCAAGATTTAATGATGTCAAGTTACAGACTTACACACAACCAAACACATATATTTATATTCATTTATATGTACATGTTCTTGGCAAAATTCTTGGTTTTGTTTTTCAGTTTGGTGGAGTGTTTGTATAAAGAGAAAAGAGAATTTAGTTCATTGAAAAATAATAAAATTTAAAAGATTTAAATCAGATGGAAATTTAAAATTATAAACATTCATTTTTGAATAAGAATTATCTAAGCTAGAAACTTATCCTGGATGAGATATGAACAAGTCTGACTATAAAGGGACCATCATCACCATTTTTCTGGCTACTGTGACTTTTTAAATTCAGTTAAAATTGCATTAACACATTTAACTGCCTTATCACTTTTATTGAATTGGCACACTACCCCAGAATTTTTAAGATTTCCTATTTAATAATGGTTCCCTATCTTAAAAGGGTTATTCTGAATATTTAATCCCAGGATAATATTTTTCATTCTGACCCATTAAAGTTCATTTAATTAAGATGCTTATCATATTTTTCAAATAATTAAAAGCTGTAAGGGATAGTTAACACATTGGATAACAGAGTCAAATTCAGGGTATGTTTAACAGGTCAGAACATTCTCCTTTGTAATTAGAAGAAATTATGAGACTAATTTCATAGGTCAGAAAACTATTGTGTAGTTTAGTGACATGAACATTATATTTTCCCCTATTTACCCCTTCACTGGAATTCTTCAAGCAGAGGCTGGTTAGCAAACTTTCTCACATATTGTAAAAAGTTTGTATTTTTTTATAGGTCCCAGTCATATTAACTCTGCAAAGTAAAAGTATACAAATATTATTCTGAACTTATAAGTGAGAAAACTAGGTAGTGTGGCATTGTAAAAAGAATACAAGTTATGTAATCAGGAAATGTAGATTCAAGTCCTGGTTCCCACCCTTCACAATTTTGTCATCATTAACAAGTCACTTCACTCTTTGATATTTAATTTCCTCCTATGTAACATGGTGGTCATAATAATCTTACTCTCTTTTCTAATAAACATATTTTGCAATTATAAATAAGAAAACACTAAAAGTGGAATCACCAGACCTGTGTATTAATTTTGGGATGTAGTGAAGATAGGGTTTTGTTTTCCTTAGATTCATAGTAGAAAATCACAATGAATGAATGAAGAGTCATTCATTAAGCACTTACAATGTGCAAAGCCTTGTGCTAAGTTTTGGAAACACAAGTAGAAAAGAAGGAAAATCTTTGATCTCAAGAAACTCTGGCTTCCAGAGAGAGAGACTGAGAGAGAGAGAGAGAGACTGAAAGAGAGAGAGAGAGAGAGAGAGAGAGAGAGAGAGAGAGA
>NC_058135.1:141257571-141365316 GCF_016433145.1 Gracilinanus agilis
ATATATATATATGTGTCCATATATGTGTATATATAGATATAACACAATTATATTTATATGTATACACAGACATTTCTCTATATATGTACATAAGTGTATATCTGTCTTCCTCCTTTATATGTATATATACACACATATGTATAAATGTTGATATAGCTCCCTTTTCTGGTCATATTTTATATGTATTAATATACACATATATTAAACATTTAAGCCAAATAAACACACAAACATGTGTATATATACACACACATTTTTTGGCTCAAATGCTTCCCAATTTTGTCACCACTGGCAATTTATTTCATTCTTTGATATATTATATATTTATATATAATGTGTTTAAGTGTGTACATATATTCAAGTGTTCTTATACATATACACACACGCACATAAATAAATATGTGTCTATATGTATTCCCTCTTCTAATGAGAGCTTTCCACCAGTTTAATGGCTTATTTTCTGTTCCTCATAATCTCAAGCAATTTTAAAAACAACCTCAGCAGCGAGAGCCCGCATTATTAGGTCCTGCAGGTTTTCTCTTCAGGACTCTTCTTGGTCATTCTGGTAGGCAAAGCTCTCATCTCTCACTTCATCAAGCGCCCATCAGCCTCACTCCTTTAACCCAATGCAGATAGAAGGCAGAAACTTCACTGTCCAATGTAGAGAGGCTGCCCGCTGCACTGGGGATCCTGGAACGTTTACTAGCCACAACAAGCATTGGCCTCTCTGACTACCCTGGTGGAGCAGCAGCCACATGCAGGAAGCCAGACAGCGTGTAAAATGGAATGAAGTCAGAGAATTTTTGTCAGCTTTCCTTTACAGCATGAAACTCCACAGTTTTCTCTCAAATGGGAGCACATCTTTCCCTTCAGCCTTTTCCCTGTGTTTCTCTTTTCCTTAGCAGGACTTTTTTCAAGTTCAGATGGGGGGAAAAAAAAGGCAGTTCAAGTACAGGAAAAAAATGAGAAGTGTGTAATGGAAGCAGGTAGAGAGTGATGAGACAAATTGAGAAGCGACAGGGGAAAGGGGGAGTAATATAGACTAGGAAGAAAGAAGTGATAAGAAAGAACTAAACTAGGTAGGTGTGAAAAAACCGGCAGGGAGTTATACGAAATGAGAAACATAAAAAGGCCAGAAAGATGAGTAAAACAGAAAAAGGGAACAGTGAATAAAATCCAAAGATAGACACTTGCTTCCTGCAAAAATATAATTTTAATTGATGCTTCTGTAGGATTTTAATTGATATAGCTGGGCAATCCAGTGGAGAGAGGCTTGGAAGTAGATTCAGCAGGATCTGACTTCAAATTCATCCTCAGACACTCATTAGCTGGGTAAATCACTAAATCTATTTGCCTCAGTTTCCTCCTCATAACAGCACCAACAACCTCACATTATTGTTTATGAGGATCAAACAGGATAACATTTGCAAAAAGTGCTTATCACAGTGCTTGGCACATAATGAGTCCTTTATAAATGCATTTTCCTTTCCCCATTTCTCTGTCTCTGTCTCTGTCTCTTTTTTCAGGATTACAGCTATGAAATGAAAGGATGATGACGTACGGTCTAAATATGAGCATATGAGATCCACATACAGGAATAAAAGAACATGGATGAATACAACTCATTATGCATGGAAAAATTCAGTGTAAGAGACTGACAGGATGATCTTTGACAAAGAACTCTTAGAAATACCTCCAGGATTGAGATCAGGTTGAATAGAAGATAGATAACAAAGCTGTAACTAGGGAGAGATGACTATAGCTTTGACCCAGCAACTGAAATGTAGATGGCTCTAACAATCCTTGAGCTCCTTCAGTAGATAACAACTAAGCTTAGTGTCTCATTTGCACAAATTAGTTAAAATAGGAATCTACCAGATGGCACCCTTCTTTTCCCCATCAGCCCAAGTTAGATCCTCTCTGGTCGGCCCCCTTCCTTCTCTCTCTTTCCAGCTTGATCATCACTTTATCACTAGGTAGCTGTCCCTTCTCCATGCAGGAGTATTCAAGATCTCCACCCCCAGCTTCTAAGACTTGTGATCTGAAGATCAAGGTTTTCCCCTACCCTTCATTTAGGTCACCATTTTTGTTGCCCTATTTCCCTGGGAACTGGAATTCCTAATTAGAGTTCTGCCTTCAAAAACTCTGTTAAGGCCATGCCCTCAATATAACTGCCCAGGAAGCTCTAATACATGCGTGAGGGCCAATAATACAAAGGGAGAAACTCGCTCACCAAATTCATGCCACAGCTTTACAGCCCATTATTTTATTCATTCATCCTTTCAGCAAACATTATTAAAGCTACAAGCAAGGTATTACTTGTTCAAACAAGTTCAATTGACCACTTTTTGTGTTGCATATGTCATAGAGGTCATTTTTATTCAGGTATAAATTGAAATAATAGGCTTCTGAGCTACCTTTAGAGTCACATATTCTGATTTTGTAATGTGAATTGACAAAGAGTTTTTCTTGGAGTTTTGAATTGTTATGAGTTTGGAATCAGTCAATGACTGTAAATTCAAATATTCTTTTAGTAGGTCCTAGTAAATGGGAATAGTCTCTCATTAAAGTAAGATTTTGAACAGTTTTCTTTCACTTTTGGACACCCAAACATTTACAAAAAAAAAAAGTTTCTTTTGTGTTTTTGTTATTAAAAGAGCTTTCACAAACAGCTAATTGGAGTTAGGAAGTATTCTGTGCTTGTGTTTTTCCCTTGCAAACCCTTCCCCGCCCCCCCCCAAATAGGGAAGATATGGTAAGGGATCACCATATTAGATAATTACTTCTTTCAGAGATCCTCAAATAATGCCATTTCTCTTTCTCCTAAAAATAACAATAACAGATTGGGGTAATATGTAGGCATCCAAAAACAGAAGATGAAATACATTTGTTTGATTTCCTGGTGCCAAATTTTGACTTGATTAGAAAACCTCTTCCATGAGGAATGTTTGCTTTGGATTGATATACAGCAGATTGGAGGACCTCGCAATAATGATTTCAAAGACCTGCAACTCTACTTCATCTTACAACAATCTGCCTGCCCTTTGCTACTTGGGGAACTCATAAAGGTTAAAACTTAGGGGGGAGATGGATTCCTTTCATCCCTTAAATACATGAACTGAACATACTTTGCCTTTTAAGCCACTATAATTTTCTTTTAAAAGTCACAAATGTTTAAGAAAAATTGACAATGAAAAGATTTTGTCTGTTTGCTTGTTTCAGGCTTTTGTTTTACTTCAGTTGTTTGCTTTTGAGTTGTTTTATTGATCAAGATAAGCTCAATACAAAGAGATGAACAGTAGTAATCTCACACTGAAGAATCCAAGTTATAAGCAATGCCAGTGGTCCTTCCCACTGCTGTATATGGCTATGTCTCTCATTAAAGGCTATTTGTCATAATACTAGTGAATGTGCACTTTCCACTGGCAGTATCATAGAACCAATGATGGACCACTTAACCTATACTAACAGCTCGCCTACAAAATGCACAATACGTCAGCCAGGGACAAAATGATTACAAATGCCAATGCTTACTTTTCCAGACCACCCATGTTTTGGCCATAAAATGTCCTCGAGGAGTTTGGGGGTGTTTTTTAGATCCAGATTTTTTCAGTCATACCGTTTCGTTGTGAGCAGTATTCAAATGGGGATGAAATTGTAATAATTATAAAATGGCCCTTTGTGGTCAAATGCTCAAACTCCGCTTATTTATCACGGTTATTTTCCATTCCTGATTCCCATTTAAAGTACAGATGTGTTAATAAAATATTTCAAAGAAACAAGGAAAAGAAGTCTCTTTTTCTCTCCTTTGACATTTTGGTGAAACTAAGCAGACACATTTGATGCCATTCTTCACCATTAACACAGTAACCTGTCAAATTACTATGATTTATAAAATTAGAGGCTTTTAAGTTAATACTCATTTTGGATAACTATTTTTTCTCACTTAGAGCTACTTTTCTTTGCTCTATTTCAGGCTGATTGGGGGTGGGGGTAAAGCAAACGTTGACTGTTTTAGGTCTCTGCCTACATGATTACTAATGTATAAATTTTTAAAAGGTTGACTTTGTGCCATAATTTTTCCATGGGGACTCTAGACATACATACTTGCCTCCTAATAGATCTGGGGGGAAATGCTGAATTTTAATTTATGTTTTCAAGTGACAGGTAATGATGAATGGCCTGACAAGGCCCCCACCATCAAACTTCACAGTGCCAGTGAATGGTGTTGGCAGAAGTCTGCCAATTTAGATACCAGTGGCTAATAACTTTAAGGCTGTACCTTTCAAGCTATTTGTTACATTTCTTCAAAGCATAGCATTTTTCCAGTTTATTCAAGTAAGCATTATTTTATAACAAGATGTTAAGATCACTTTAACATTGCCAACACATCTTTTTTCCTAGACTGAACAATTCGAAAAACTAGTCAATATCTTGAAACTCACCTCATTATATTTAAAAGCAAAGAACACATCTGATTAAGCATTTCTTGAATTATTATCAACCAACTCCATCTTTATTTGCAGAAGCCTTTTTCCTAAGCAATTCAGCCTTTTGCCTTCATCATATAAATCACTCATTTAAAAGATGAAGCATTATTGTCCCATCTTACCTAGAGGTAATGTCTGTCAGCTTGGGCTCCTTGTCAAAGAAAATATATTTGCAAGTGGAAAGTATCTAATTTTGGCCGTCATCCGTAAGGAGGATGTTACCCTTAGTTGTCAGAGAAGGGATCATTAAGGAGTCTATTTTCTCTTTGATTCAAGCAACGCAGATCAACTTTTCACTGCATTTAGAGTCTTTGAACAGTTCCCATTTTAAACTTCATTACCCTTAACATCTTATCAATGGTGTTTTCTATGAAGTCAAATCTGAAATATAAAACACCATCTCATCATTCATTTTTAAATTTCCATCAATTAGTTCAATCCATTTTCTTTTTTGAAAGCATTCCTATTAATTCATTATTGAAAAACTAGGGAGCAAGTTGGGAAATCAGATTTTAATTTCCAATTTCAGTCATTTCCAAAAGTTTATATTTCATGAGCTCTCTTACAATGTCTTTATCTGTTCATCTGACTGTGTTCATTCTGCTAATCTTGTTTTTTATTTTATTTTTGTGACTCTAATATTCTTCACATATTATTTTAGTAGACCCCAGAAGATGAGACTAATAGTTCCCTGATTAGTAATTTATTTGATCTCCTGTCATTCTAATATTTCAGTGTTTTTTTTTTTAGTTTCAAACCTAGACACTAAAGGAGAATAACTTTGTTTTGCTGTTAAAGGGATACCAAGCATTCAGTCAAATTTCGAATTAAAACTTTATTGTCTCTGGAAAGGAGAATAGTATTTTAAGACACTCCTGTGGAGTAAGAGGACCAGATTTCAAATCCTGTCTCTAATTCCTACTATCTACATGACGAGTTAGTCCATCTTTCTAGACTTCATTATATTACTCTGTAGAATGGATATGTTGATTAAATGATCTCTTGAGGTCCATCCCAACTCTAAATCTAGGATCCTATAATCTCTCATGGCCTGAGCCATAATTAAAGCAACTGGTACAATGGTACAGAACATAGATAGCAGCTGGAATTTCCAGTATTCCACCATCCCATCTGGATCCTTCCTCTATCCATCACCCAGTCTGGAGTGTGACATCCAGGGCACCAATTCTGTAGGACTTCTCTCAGGAGGCATGCTTTACCCAAATCACCACCTGGGGCTACTTTTCCTTCTCCTTTTCCTTCTCATGGGAATGAAG
Organism: Gracilinanus agilis; assembly: GCF_016433145.1. Taxonomy (NCBI): domain Eukaryota; kingdom Metazoa; phylum Chordata; class Mammalia; order Didelphimorphia; family Didelphidae; genus Gracilinanus; species Gracilinanus agilis. The sequence goes on from NC_058135.1 coordinate 141,263,339, forward strand.
ATCAGATAACTTATGGATAAGGCATCTCATTCCCTGATAACAACAACAACAGAACTAATAATAATACTTACATTTATGTAGTCACTACCATGAGTCAGACACTGTACTAGGCACTTTATAGATACTGTCATTTGGTATTCATAACAACCATGAGGGAAAGATGCTCTTATTATTCCCATTTTATAACTGAGGAAATTGAGATAAAGAGATTTAATTACTCAGGCTGACTTAACAAATATATAACTGAGGTTGGATTTGAACTCAGGTCTCTAGTGTTCTCTTCACAGAGCTGCCTATTTGCCATGCCGTGCCATGACTGCTCTCCAATTACACTGGTCCCTCAATTTTTGTCTTTCACAAAATGCATTTTTCCCAGTTACAAGAATTTCTGCTTCTGATGATGTAAAGTTGGAAGAGGGATATGGTGTTGAAGGTGAAAATACAATTCATAATTGTCCTAGATTGCTTTGAAATTTTGACAAAGAATACAGATAACATACCAAAATATTTTGAAAATTGAACATCAACTGCCTTTCTCATTCCTTTAGGTCTAGAAACATACTATTATGGATCCTTACAAATATGTAGAGAATATAAGAAACTCTCACCCTACCTAGAACTTTGATTTTAAAAAATTCAGCTGTTTTCATTCAGCTGGTGAGATTGGCAGGAGGAGAGAGAAATGGTGCTAATTCTCCATTCCTTCCAATCTTCTACCTCACCCAAATTGAATCATTTGATTTTTTTTTGTTTCAGCTGTACTGTCTACCAATCTATCCTTCACTATATCTTGTGTCCTTATTTGGTTCTCTTGATTTTGTCATAATCTAATTGTTATCTTTTAATAATATTCATTATCACCAATGTCTTCTTTTCAAATGTTTCCATTAATCTTCTCCCTTACTCCTTCATATAATTTTGTTGATTTTTTTCTTTTAATTATTTTAGAGCAACTACAACTAAATCAACTAAAATCTTCACTGATGGGGTCTTAAAATTCCTTCCTATGACATAGTTCTTTGTTCTGAATATCTTGCTTTAACCACATTTAAGCTAGTTAATAAATTAAAAGAAAAGCAACTACTTATCTATCCACTTGAGCTTTTTATTGTCTTATACCCATTTCTCAATTGTTGTAATTCATACTTTTGATACCAATTATGATGAGTAAAAGTGATTGTCTTGTAAACATATTTTAAAATTAATTGTAAAAATATAATTATATTCATAATTAATTTTCTTGTATCATTTCTAATTCAATTCACTTTCTACTTGGGTCTTCTAATTTTTTTCTTTCCTTTCCTTTTAATTTTTTTGTTCTAGTTCATTGATTTTTAAATCATTTTAAGTTGTTGCATGAAAATTTGTGGTGTTTCTTTCTAGTTTTCCTATTTTTATATTTGAGGGTGATCCCAAGAATAAAGGCCCCCTCCATATTTTCAGTCTGCCATCTTATTAGAAGTCCTCAGGCACAGATTTGAAGAAAACAAATATTATAAAATAATAATGCTGGAATGGCAAAAATTGTTCCAGTTTATTGACTGTTTTTCTGACTCTGACCTCCAAACCTTATCAGTGACATTTGATTGATTCTAAGTCATGGCTGCTATTGTTAGCAACATTCACAGTAAAGAAATGCCAAATTCTTTCAATAGGTCCAATTATCCGAGTTCCTCATACTTTAACACTTAACATTTTATTCTTAATCTCTATTCATGTATGTTTATATATTCAAGGAGTTCATTGTTGTTTGATTTAAAATGTGAACTACTTGATTCAGTATTGATACGAAGAGAGTATTTTACAAACCATGAAGTGAAATAGAAATGGGAGCTAGCACAAATTAATTATGAGCTATCATGAATTTATTAATTAAATATGAGTTAGAAAATCCATTAATTATTTCTATTTCACATATACTTTGACATTGTTTAATATAGATATTTATATGTCAATCATCCATCACTTGAAGTTAGTAAGAATCCAAAACAAACCAAAAATATAATTTTTAAAATAAGTATTATCTGAAATCATTTACAGGTTATACTCATCTCAAAAATAGTTTTGTAAGGAATGTGAAAGAACAAGTAGCATATGCCACATGCATTATATGACTGCTAAACCACTAAAAATAGTTTCATTTAGAAATCAGAAGTTGATGTATGTTTGTCAAAATGACATATTTTGAACCATATGGGCATTATTTGCTAACATACTAAATTCCATATGTTGTCTCCCCTAAAGAAGATTTTTGCTTGGATATGTGTTGGAGTATCTAGTCACTGAGGTCTCTTCCAAAGTCGAAAATTAGTGATTCCCTGATATCATTTCCAAATGATGTTGGGAAATGTTTGGCTTAAATAGGCGAAATAATTGCTTCTTCATTTTTTTATTGAAAACATAGATTTAATACTAATTGAAATTATTTTATCATTAAAATGAAGTCGATGATATATTTTCATCTGGTGGCTATCATTGTGCTTGATTAAAACACTAACGTCCTTGGAGGGGAAGAGTCCTTTTTAAAGCAACAAAGAAGTAAGAGTTGGCAAATATCCAGATAATATTCTCATTTATATTGTAAAGCAAATTCTAGATAAGCAATTTTCTCTCAATTGATCATAGGATAAATAGTCATTCAAGAGACATTAATGTTTCTGTGCTTGACACTGGGATATAAAGGGAAATGTAGAATTCCTAAGGGAGAATATGCCTAATACTCAAGCAATGTGTACAAATATAAGTCTATGCATAATAGATCTTAAAATTAATGAAAACAAGGTAGTTTTTGAAGGGTACATTTCTAGGAATTGCAGAGATCAAGAAAGGATTCACGTATATTCACAAATTGAGAGTTGGAATTGACCTCAAATGTCATCCAATTCAACATTCTAATTTTACAGATGAGAAAACTGAGGCTGAAAGAGCTTATGTGACTTGCCTCAGTTTACACTGGTAGTTATAGAGCTGAGATTTAAACCTAGACTTGCAGACTCCAAATCTTGTATTCTTTCTTTTGTGCCCCCAGGGAAATATGATTAATGTTTCTTGGTTTCTGCTGGTGTACCACCAGTGGATGGGAGAAGACCATCTTGGAGGTACAGAGACTTCTAGGATTTGCATTTTTTTTGCCCTCTAGCGATTCCACTAAAAATCAGAAAATAATCTGGGGAGACAGTTATGGTACTTCATGCTAGCCACCAGGAGCAGAAAGATGTGACTAACGTAGTTCCAGCATTACCTAGTTTCCAGGGAGAATGCCATTAAAAGCTAACAAGGCAAGTACAATTCTGTTATTATTTTGGGTGATAGCTTTGGTGTCTGAAATACTGAAATTTAAAAAAAAAGAAAAGATGTTGTAGGGAATATGTAGAACCACTGGTTCATATTCCCTTTGCCTGCCTTACCCAAGCTGGCTGTGGCAGGCTTTCATTCCTAAACCTGATCTTTTATTTTGTTAACACCTACATCTGGATGACCTAATCCCAATTAGCACCTTATACACCCTTGCCTGACCCAGACCTGTGTTTCTCATTATAGACTTTAAGGAATGAGGGCCCAGGACAGCCCTGACAAACATGCAAGACAGAGTTTCCTTCTTGGCATAACTCTTGATCCCACTGGTAGAGTTTTCTCTCTCCATCTAGAGACAGGAGCCATTAACATGTTTCTAATTATGTATCTAAAGACAGGATGACAGCAAATCTCAGTATTATCTACTCTGCTCTTTCAGATGATAAGATTAACCTGTTGGGAGACCAAATATTAAACTCAAAGTATTTTGTTTGCCTATCTATGAATCCTAAATTAACTAGAAGTTGGCCTCTTCACTTCAAAAACACACAATTACTTTTGAACTTAAAATGATTATTTTCATGATATGTAAATAGAGAAAGAATCCAGTGGGAGGGAAATTCCAATTGGGGCAACTATCTTTACCAATTAAAGTACCAACTTTTTATGACAAGTCCTTGGGGATTACCAAAGACACATCAAAATTAAGTGTTTTGCCAACACTCAGGCAACTACTAAGTATCAGGGCCAGGATGGGAACCCAGGTGTTCATGGCTCCAAGCACAACACTCAAGCTACTCTATCACAATGTTCTAGTTATTTGCATGTAACTACTTATTTGAAATTTTAATAATCAGTTTTGATCAAGAAGAAAATGTAAGGCATATATGTCCAGAGTTATTTATCCAACACATGAACCTATTCATGTAAATAACATAGAATTATAGAATTTCAGGACTGGCAGGTGTATCAGCAGCCTTCTAATTCATTGTCCACCTGAGAAAGAACATTCTATTCCAAGTGCAATAGAAATGGCCATCTCTTTTTGCTTGGTACTCCATTGTTAAGGAATAAACTACCTCCATAGATACCCAATTTTCCACATTTGGAAAGGGATTATGATTAGGAAATTTTCTTCCTAAAATTAAGTGTAAATGTATTTTTTAAATATCCTTCCCACCTCAAGTCATTAGTGATATCCCCTTCCCTGAAACCATTTTGCATTTAATTTTACATGTGTATGTTGTTTCTTTTCAGTATAATGTATACTTCTTGAGGACAGAGACAATTTCCTTTATGTCTTTACATCCTCAGTGCATAATACAGTTCCTGGCACATAGTAAATACTTAAAAAATTAATGCTTGTTGAATAGAATTCAATTAAAGTTTTAACTTGCCTCTTTGTACCTTCTACTCATTTCTACTATTTCTAAACTCTAGGGGTCAAACAGAACAAGTCTTAACCTTTTTCCATATGACTTGCAGACAGCTGCAATATCTTCAAATCTTATGTGAAGTTTCTCTTTTTTCAGACTTCACATACTCAGGTCTCTCAAATATTCTTCATTTGTCATGAATATTCAGTACAAATTTTCTTTCCTCTCTCTCTCTCTCTCTCTCTCTCTCTCTCTCTCTCTCTCTCTCTCTCTCTATCTATCTCTATCTCTCTCTCTTTCTATTTCTCTCTCTATCTCTATCTCTCTCTCTTTCTATTTCTCTCTCTCTATCTCTCTCTCTTTCTATTTCTCTCTCTCTTTCTATCTCTCTCTCTTTCTATTTCTCTCTCTCTCTCTTCTCCCTTTCTCTTTTTCTTTCCTTAGGACCAACTACATTACTGCCTTCTGCTTTACTTCTACTTATTACCATCACATTTTATATCTCCTTTAAGTTAATTTTCATTTTTCTATATCTTCCTTCTTGACTACCCTCCATTTTCTTTTACTCTAAGATTTGGGTTTTGAAAATGCTGATATTTGCTAATATTATCTTAGCAACCTGAATGAGTTACTCTTCTATAATGTCTGATTTACTCTCTTTTATAGTGGATAAAAAGAATTAAAGTGGCACTTCACCCAAAAGACAATGGAGGAATTAATTAATGGATTGATTAATGAATTAATAAAAAGTACTGTCGAGCCCTTATGATGTACAAAAACAATTTGCTAAGTGCTAGGGTTACTAAAAGAAAAGCAAGCAAGTCCTTGCCCTCAAGGTGGAATTCATGCTAATAGGAATTTCAGCTTCAAGTTAGAAAAATCCAATGGTCTACAGGATACAGAGGAAAAGCAGATGGCAATGAATCTTCTTTAAGGTAATTTCAGTTGATAAAATCATATGTATGGGGGCAGCTGTGTAGCTCAGTGGATTGAGAGCCAAGCCTAGAGATGGGAGTTCCTAGGTTCAAATCTCACCTCAGACACTTCCCAGCTGTGTGACCCTGGGCAAGTCACTTGACCCCCATTGCCTATCCTTACCACTCTTCTGCCTTGGAGCCAATACACAGTATTGACTCCAAAACAGAAGGGTTTTAAAAAAATCAAATGTATTTCTGACTGCCAAATGACAGAAGTTTTTCTTTTTTTTAATTTACTTTTTTTCAAGATTATATGTTGATACAATTTTATAACGGTTTTCTGATATTTTGTGATCCACATTCTCTCTTCCTCAAAATTCCACCTCCTCAAAATAGCAGGTAATATGACACACAAGTACATGTGTTATCATACAATAAATATTTCCATATTCACAATTTTGTGAAAGAAGACATAGATTGCCTCCACTAGAGAAAAATTCATGGAGAAAATGACATAGAGAATGGTATGTTTTGTGATACATTTATACTCTTTAGGTTCCATCTTTGGTGGTGGAATAAATCCCTTGGAATTCTCCTAGATCACTGTATTGCTGAAAATAGTTGTCATTCATATTTGATCATTGTATTTTTATGCTGTTACTATGTACAGTATTCTCTTGGTACTGTTCACTTCACTTTGTATAACTTTATATGTCTTTTCAGGTTCTTTTTTAATTTAAAATTTTATTTTTATTGTCATGAAAATATGCTTTTATGTTGGTAATTCTTGTAAGAGCAAACTCATACATACCACTCTATATTGTATATCCATTTTGACCTTATCTTGGTATAAGGTGTGAGATATTGGTCTATACCTAGTGTCCACCATAATGTTTTACAATTTCCCCATCAGGTTATGTTAAAGAAAGAATTCTTATTCCAAAAACTGAGACTTTGGTTTTTATCAAACACTAGGTTGCTTAGGTCATTTACCCCTGAATATATTATGCATCTAATCTATGCCATTGCTCTACTCTTCTATTTCTTAGCCAGTACCAGACTGTTTTGATGATTGCTACTTTATAATACAGTTTGAGATCTGGTACTGCTGTGCCACCTTTCTTCACATATTTTTCACGAGTTCCCTTGACATTTTCTATTTTTTTGTTCTTTGAGATGAATTTTATTATTATTTTTCTAGTTCTATAATATAATTATTTCCTAGTTTGATTGGCATGACATTGAATAAATAACTTAGGCAAAATTTATTATGTTAGCTCAGCCTACCCATGAACAATTAATATTTTTTCCAGTTGTTTAAATCTGATTTTGTGTGAAAAGTGTTTTATAATCGTATTCATATAATTAGTCTGTTTGCCTAGGCAAGTGATTCCCAGGATATTCTTTAGAGTAAATTTAAATTGAATTTCTCTAGCAGCTGGACTTTGTTGGTATTATATAGAAATTCTGATGATTTATGTGGATTTATTTTGTAACCTACAACTTTATGAAAGTTAATTATTTCAACTGGTTTTTAGTTGATTTTCTAGGATTCTCTAAGCATACCATCATATCATATGCAAAGAGTGATAGTTTATTTTCCTCATTGACTACTTTAATTTGTTCATTTTTTTCTTTTCTTATTGCTAATGCATTTCTAATATAATATTAAATAATATTGCTGTTAATGGCCATTCTTGCTTCCCTCCTGATATTATTGGGAAGGCTTTCAACTTATCCTCTTTGAATGTGATACCTGCTGAAGGTTTTAGGTAAATATTACTTGTCATTTTAAATAATGACCCATTTATTCCTGTGCTTTCTAGTGTTTTTAATAGTAATGGGCATTGTATTTTGTCGGAAGATTTTTCTGAATTTATTGAGATAATTATGAGACTTCTTTTGGTTTGGTTATTGATATGGTCAATTATGCTGATAATTTTCCTAATAGTAAACCAGCCCAGCAATTCTGGTGTAAATCCTACCTGGTAGTTGTGAGTCATCCTTGTGATATGTTGCTGTAGTCTCTTTGTTATTATCTTTAAAATTTTTATATCTATATTCGTTAATTAAATTGGCCAATAATTTCCCAGTTTTTTATCCTCTTGTTCATCATTTCTTATGACAAAATAGTATTCAATTATAATTATATATAATAACTTGTATAGCCACTCCCCAAAGAATAAGTTTCTTCCAGATAATTTCTTTTCTTTGTAATCTTGGTAAAAGTTTTCATAGTATCATCCTACAAATCCAAAGAGTTCAATTAACCTTTTTTTCTTTTGATTCAAAAGATATGCCATTCAGTAAGATTTTGTAAATATGATATGTAAGTAAATTTTACTTGAAGTCTTATTCTAAAAGGTGAGGGTGATAATTCGGTTATCTCTAGTTAGAAGAAGCCTGACTCTACATTTCTGTTAGTTTGCAGAGGTTAAGACTGATTGAATTGCTTATTAAACTTATGAGAGTGAGCCAGCCTTCTATTTTCTAGAATAGAGAAGAATAATTGTAGAAAATGGGAACAAGCCCATTCTTGGATATCAATTCTACATGACCAATTAAGAAGACTTGAAATAGCACCAATCCCATTTTGAAGCCTAAACCAAGGAAAACACAGATTTTAATCAGGATCTACTGCCAACTCTGTTTTTCATTTTTACATGTAATCATCTGGGAGAAATATATAACATCATCATGTGTACAGTCAAAGACAAGTAGAACAAAGCAAAATAAAATAAATTTGTTGGCAGCATATTTCTCACAGGGTATCAAACTTCCCAAAGACCATATGCCAGGGAGCTCTGCTCCCACTCCCCAAAATAAATAAACAAAAATTAAGGAAAATATGGTGATTTCAGAGAGGAGGGTTGTTCATCCAACTCAATTCAACAAAACATTTTTAAGTACTGTGTGAAGGAAATTTATCCTCACCCCCTTTCTGGGGTGTCCCAGGTGACATCATCCCCTGTTGACTACCTGCATACCTGCAGTCAGCCTGATCATGACCATGAATGCCAGGACAGGAATGGGTGAACCAGGAGGTTATATAAAGTGTTAAGTAGGAAGTCCAGGGTCTCTGTCTCTGGTGCTCTCCCTACAAACTTCCATGTTGGGGTCTGTCAGAGGAGCCACATGGAAAAGTTAGATTAGGGCCCCTTTTCTATATCTCTCTCATCTTTAACTATCCAAATAATCCTAATAAATTTCATTAGAATCTAAATACCAACTGCTATTTTAAATCAAAACAGTACCTACTATGTGAAAGTACTGTAAGAGAAGCAATCTAATGCAGTGGTTTATGGAGCTGGCCTTGGAATGAGGGAAAATGTTAAACACTTTCCTCACATGTAATGGTTATATTACCTTGGGCAAGTCCTTTAATTGCTCATTGCTCTGGGCAACTGTCTAATATTAAATTTTACAATTATAAATTTACATTTTTTAAACAATTACAAATTTGAACTTTACAAAACTGAAAAGAATATGGTAACTTTCATTGGATGGAGTTTCCTCATCTTAGAGATCCCTTTATCATTGAAATCAGATTTGGTAAGTCTCTGTCACTATACAAGGAATGTGCTGGGCAAAATAAAAAAAAATCTGCCTTAATGGAATGAATAAATAAAGCACTTATTAAGCAAATATAGCATTCAAAGCATTGTGCTAAATGAAGAATATTTAAATAGAAAAGTTAGATAGTCCTTGCCCCTCCTCATTCTTATGAGGGGGAGAACATATATGAAAGGTTTTAGCTGCAAGTCAGGTAGAAAAGTCCAATGGTTTTCAGGGTACATTAGCAAAGCAAATAGTAATACCCCTTTTTTGTGCCCTTGACACTAATAAATTCATCAGTTTTAGATGTTTTACTATTTTTCTGTGCCAAGTACTTTGGTGACAATTTTTTTTTAATATTGGGTCTTCAATAGATGTGGCTATAGCACCTAAAGGAGGAGCTGACATGCATTTCCTTCGGTTTTGTTACATAGGGTGATGACTAGGGGCACTTGTCCAGAAACCTTGCTATTCCAAAAGCACTTATTTGCAAAACATTTAGCACAGTTTGTTGCATATAGGAAATGCTCAGTATGCTTATTCCCTTCTTCCCTTTCCTTACCTTCTGGGTGTGGGTTTTAAAAGATTGTGCATGCTGGGGAACTACCTCTCCCAGCATGCCTCAGGAGTCCCTCCCCTCCACTTCCTGGTTTAGGATTGGTTTTGAATGGGCCAATCCCATGCTAGGGGAGGGACCACACCCCCCCTATTTCCCGTCATGGGATTAGTTCTGAATTGGACCAATCCCGTGCAGGGGAGAAGCCACACCCTCTACTTCTAGACCCTGAGATTGGTTTATATGAGGACCAATCCTGCACCTAGGAGCAGCCTTTGAATCTGAGAAGATTCAGAGGAATGGCGGCTCTAATTAATTTCACCTAGGGAACTCAGGTGCTTTTCTTTTCTTTGAGTAAAGTTTTATAAAGAGATCAGAGAATCAGATAGTTTTTCTTTTTAGTCCTCACATGGGCTTTCTCCATTGGAGTCCAATAAGAAGTAGTAGGAAGATAGTGGCGGTAATTTGATTTTACTAGTACGTGATTCTTCCTGTGTTTCCTCCAAGATCAAAGCCAGTCTTACTTTTCTATCTGTGAGTAAGAGAGTTCATTTGCAGTTATTGGGAATGGTTGTCCCTTTCTCCACAAGATTTGCTTTCCAATATGGTAACGGATTTGAAGGTTAGATTTGCACGGAGGCCAGGGTTGGGAGGTTGCTGACAGTAACCATAGGTGATAGTTGATCATTAGTTGTTTCTGGTGTTATTGAGCATGGTGGGTCCCTCCTCCACAATGATTTCTCCCTTCAGTCTGTTAGACTGAAAATAGGTCTGGTGATTTTGGAGAATCTATTATTCCCAAGAATCTTGGCTTCAGGAACCTGGGCTGTTTCAGTTAGGGTCTGAGGGGATAGAGTGGTCAAAGTGAAAATGATGATTTGACTTGCCTGGCACATGCTGCCTTCTGTCCCTCCCTCAAGATCTCTTGTTGTTTCAGCTCAGGCCAGTTTTCCTACTCTATGTGAGGCGGTTGATTGACAGTTGTTGGGGATAGCTTGTCCCTTTTCTGCCAGAGTTGTTTCCCTGTGTAATAGCTATGGGGGCTGGGCCAGAAATAACAATGCTAGTTTTATCTTATTTGGTGTGGAATGAGTATATATTATGTAAAGAGAAAAGTGTAAGGTAAAGTAATTTATTTCAGGAAATGGAGCAAACAATAAACTGGTATAATCATGAAATATTTTGTTTAGGAAATAACGCTTATAACTATTCAACCTTCTCCTTCATCTAGTCAGTGTTGTAATCATAGATCCAGAGATCTTAGAGACCATGTAAGAAAACATCTCATTTTACTAAACAAGAAACCAAGTCCCAAGGAGATGGATTTATTTTCCCCAAAGTAGTAATCCTTCACTTTGTATGGGAGACTAGTACACAGATAGTATGATTTCCAATCCAATCTACTTTTTTATACTTGATATGAAGAAAAATGGTCAGTCTGTGGTAAAGAATTCCCATCCTGTCAATACTATTTATTATCCAGACATATGAGACATATTTTTGACTGACTTCTTATTATTTTAATTACATTCCTATATGCCACCCAGAATTCTTTGGCTTGCTGTTTTGTTGTTGTTGTTTGTTTGTTTTTAATTTAGAATTCTAGCTAGTGCAACAATTTTTAGGTACCACAACTTCAGCTAGCTTTTAGTTAACTGGTTTTAGTTAATAATTATTTATTTTTCTCTTGTCTGTATTCTCCACCAATAGAAAAAATAAAAGACACAATGGTAAAATATATACCTAAGTAAATATGTTTCTGAATGTGCGTGTGTGTGTGTGTGTGTGTGTGTGTGCACGCGCGTGTGTGTGCAGCCCTTCTGCCATCTTGAGGAAGGATGTATATATCCTTAGTTAAGCAAAACAAATGATCATGTTGACCATTAAAAAAAAATCCCTTGTAATGAAGGTCTGGTATATCAGCTTACTTAGTTCTTGAAATTTCTACATGGATTGGGTACTAGGGAGTTGGTTTCCTGGAGAATTGTGATGATATATAAACAAGTACTTTGGAGAGCATTGAGAAACATCCTGTAACTTACTATTGTTAGCTAACCCTGTGGTAAAAGAGAGGCTCACTGATTGGCTTTGAAGCCATTCAGCGTTTTTCACATCTGATAATTCCTCTTGGATTCATTAATATCTGGAGAATTCCAGTGATCCTTTGTTTTATAGTTAGGTGAGAGATTATATGAAAAGGGAAAAGGGTCTTAGGGGATTTTCCTCTTTTAATCTGGTCCCCTGAGGAATAGACTTAGTCCTTAGCCTTCTCATTTGTATCTTGTATTCTCCATGAAAGAAGTAGAGTTTCCCAATCTACTGAGTTAAAAAAAAATTGTCATGAATATATTATGATGTCCTAACGTTCAAGAACTGGATTCCAAGGTAGATATTGTAAAAATTCCAAAAAAAAAAAAAAAAGCAAGAAATGATCTTTGGGAGTAGACTTCTGGATCCACAACAGCCAGAAGAAGCTGAAATGAGAACACATCCATCACTGATGCTGCTGCTACTACTATATATGAACTCTGTGATATATCCATGCTATGTAGGAAATGATCTGAGTTTTGAGGTTACCATCATTGAAAAAATATTGATGTTAAAAATATGGAGAAATGTTAAAAAGGAAGAGAAAAACTCATCCCTTTAACACTACTCATGAAAATGTTCATTTCAACCTTATTTTCAGTTAATTCTAACAATTATGTTAAAGCATTAGTCTCTCTGCTACTTTGATTGTAACTGTTATTAAGAGAGAGCTTTTGCAAATTAACCATCAAATTATCACATTAGAATAAAAGATAATGTCATTTCATATTTATACAGTACATGAAATAGACTAATAATAGTATAGCACTTACTGTGGCAAAATATCCATGTTACTACATTCTCAAATCAGTACAGTCAATTGTAAGGGGAGGGGCTGCTTCCTCCTTTTCTTTTCCCCAAATTTTTCCACTGCTGATAACTTTTGAGATTCTACTAATGAGCCAGATGTAGTTCACTGGAATTTGCCTGGATAGCTTTGTCATAAGTATTGACATAGCATGTCACCACTGGAAAAGTGTCCTTCCTCCAAATAAGCATTTCCATCATAAGAGACTCCATTGTTAATCTATATCTAAAAGTGACTTGAAACATAGAGGGGGTGTTTCAGATGACGTGCGTCTGTCCATTAGTACTTTGGTGGCAGGTCGTTCTTCAAGAGTAGAAATGAAATCAGCCTTGGCTTGTCAGGGTGCCTTCCTCCACACAAATAGCTGTCAATCCAACATTGTACTCGTGGCACTAGGAGGAACTCACAGCATGATAACGAAATGCTCCATAAGTAGACCAGAGGGATGTTGGCCGGAGGGATCTCTGTCTCTGAAAAGGAATTATGCAGCATGTTTGACACTCCTGTAGCCACTTACTGTTAAACATGAAAGCGTAACCATTTCCTCTGCTCTGGGAACACATACCTGCTAGATTATGCCTAATTTGAATTCCTGGCTCTTCCATTACTTTCTAATCTTCTGAAATCAGCTCAGACAATTGAGCAGCTCCATTTTAGTCTTATATAACAAGTTTTTACCCTGAGCCTTCAGGCTTCACAAAGCCCACATTCTATAGTTGCGGTGATGATCATAGACTTAGAGCTAAAAGATAACTCAAAAGACTATTCATCTCATCAAAACCTTTCATCTTAAAGATTATGGTGTCACATCATCACTTATTTAGATTTAGGAGAGAAATTAGAGATCATCTAAAATAATTCCTTTATTTTATAGATGTGAAAACCAAGACTCAGAGAGGTTAAGAGACTTGCTCAAATTCATAGAGATAGCAAGTACAAGAGCAGAGACCTGAACCAATCTCTGGTTTCAAATATATCACACTTTCTGCCTTAAATGCAGAAGGGAAAATATGAAGATTTCTCTTGAATAAATGTGTTATGTACAGGAAGTTTGATTAATGTTCATCAAGTTATATAGCACTGAAAAGCCAACCTATGCCAGCTGGGGATTATTTTTCCCTAATTATGGATAGTGTAGAAGGTTAGTGTTTTATTTTTTATTCTCATTGAATTTGGTTTCACTGACTCAAATGTCAGCACTATGGCGTCTGATATAACAATGTTACTCATGTATTCAGCCCAATATTCACATTAACAGTATGTTAAGAAAACATTATCAAACAATATTCATGTCAAATGGGCCACAGAATTATAGATTCATATTTGCAACTGGGATGTAATGCAAAGTTAATCTAGTTTAATCTCCTAGCTTTATAGACAAGAAAGCTGATGTACAAGCAGCTCCAATGACTACTCAAAGTTTCAATGGTAGTAAAAAGCATACAGATGGAATTTAAAAGTAGGTCCTCTAACCTCACAACTAGCATGCTTTCCATCACACCAGATTTCTTTCCTCAAATCTATCTTTTAACAAAACTAGAATTTCCTTTACTATATTCAACCTTTCCTTTAAAACTCTTTTTGAGGTATAACCCATAACCTTCTAAAAAAACAGATTCTATTTTAGACAGTTTTATTGGTAAAAGGTTTTGCTTATATGGACCCAAAATCTTCTACTCGTTGTCAGTTACATATAATCTTCTGAATCACTCCCAAAAGAAAACAGCAGTCATTGCTCTTAGGTAAGGCTACAATCCTTTGCCTGAATAAAATGTGATCTATTTTTAATAGAATCTTAGCTAGCACTGAAGAAGAAGTTTTTAGCCTCCTATCTGAAAAAGCACAATCCTTCCTGTATTACAACACTTAATTCAGTACCTAACTGGATTCCTTCCCTCACTGAGGCTCTACTCTTTTGCCCTTCTCCTAGACACCTCTGGCCCTCACCAAAGCTTCTCTAAAAACCAAGCCAATTACTTTCTCTTTACCTTAAGAGTTTTTCCCATAATTTTATATGTAGATACTGTGACAAATCTCTGGCTTTTCCTTCTCTGTAGACCCCACTCCATTCTTCTTTAGAAGGCAAAGAAGTTGCTTTATCCCTTATTCACTTAAAATCATTTATTTATTTATTTATTTGTTTGTTTGTTTATTTGTTTATACTTATTCATTTAAATCTCAATCTTTCTGAAGAATGTGGGTAAAATGGGTTGAATAAACTGACATGTTAGGCAAATGCAAAAACCTATGGAATGGCTAGTTGAGAGAAAAATGATCATTGTTGCAATCTTATATTTATCTTCATATACCAAGATAAAGTCAAAATGAATATATGATATAGACTAAATGAAAATATTTGAAAAGATATTCTACAATGGAGGGATATGATTTATTCTGCTTGACCCCATAGAAAAGAATTAGAACTAAAAGTTGCAAGTTGATGAGGGTAGATTTTGCCTTGATATAAAACTTTCTTATTCCATTCAAAATCGGAATGAAATGCTTCAGGAGACAGTGAACTCTTCTTTAATGGACATTTTCAAATGAAAGTTGAGATTCCACTTGCCTCAGTTGTTATAAAATATATATTTGAAAAAAATATGTTGAAATAGCTTCCCATGAGATTCTAATATTGTATTCTGAAGAGATTTCTCTTAACTAGATCAAGTGAAGTCACATGAACATGCATTTTTAAATGCTTAATATGGCCCAGTCACTATGCTAGGCATTGAAAATATAAATACAAGCAGAAAGAAACTTAGTCCTTGACATCAAGAAGTTGACATTGAAATGGAAGAAGAAAACATGCAAAATGAATATGAAAAGCTGTAGGTGGAGGTTAAATATGAAGACATCTGATGTGAGGGCATGGTAGAAAATGATCTAGGGAGTCAGAACTTTAGTGTGGAGAGTAATGAAGACTTGGTTGGCTTGGACATCCATAAAATGGAATGGACAGACAGACAGACAAACAGACAGAGACACAGGCAAGGAGACACAGAGATAAAGACACAGAGACAGACAAAGACAGAGAGAGAGAGAGAGAGAGAGAGAGAGAGAGAGAGAGAGAGAGAGAGAGAGAGAGAGAGAGAGAGAGAGAGCATAAAAAAGAGCATACATCCAGTGTAGGAAGTCCAATGGTGGAGTGAATTTCCTGTATGAAAAGTTTTATTTGAAATAGTAGAGAAAGTCTAGAGATTCAAGAATGAAGCAAGGAGAGGAAAATATGGAAAACTTACCCTGTTGTGTTTAATAAAATAAGACATCATGGAGGAAGTAGAAATTCATCTTGCATGTGACTAGCCAAGAAGCAGGTGAAAGACCATGAATATGGCATGTCAATTAGCCTGAGTAGAAAGGAAGAAGTACAGTGGTCAGAAGCATCACCATAAATATTAGTGGGAATATTTCACCTGGTGATCTCTTAAGCTTTCAAGTTTTCAGTTATTATTATCTATGGAGAACATTTTCATATCTACTTCTCCAGCCCTAATCTCTCTTTTGGCTTCTAGTCTTATATATTCAACTGCCCTTTAGGCATCTCAAGCTGAATGTCTTAGAGACATCTTAAACTCAATATATTCCAAAACTGAACTTATTCTTCTTCCCCTCAAAACCTCCCCTTTCATGCATTTCTATTATTGTTGACAATACAATAAGTCTCTCAGTTTCCAAAGCTTACAAATCCAGGTATCATCCTCATTTCCTCACTCTTTCTTACTCCCCCTCCCATATGTTATCAGTTGTCAAGCCTTACTGTTTTCACCTTAAAACACCTCTTGTATATGTCCCTTCTTCCCGCTGACGCTGTACCTGCCCCAGTGCAGGCACTCATCACTGCAGATCTGGTCTATTATAATAGCCTGCTTCGGTGATCTCTCTGCCTCAGGCCTCTCCAGGTAACCAGTCTTCCACTCAAATATCAAATGGATCTTCCTAAAATGCAGATCCTACCATATTATTTCTCAGTAAACTCCAATGGTTCACTGTTAACCTCCAGGATCAAATATTAAATCTTATTTGCTTTTCAAAGTCCTTCTAGGACCTTACACCTTTTTACTTTTCTAGTCTTCTTATACCTTAATTTTTTCCATGAACTTTGTGTTTCAGTGATCCTGGACTTTCTATTCCTTGAACATGATACTCAAATAATATCACATAAAGGACTTTTAAAAATGTTAAGGAATTATCCAGGTCAGTGATGATAATAGTTATATATATATATATTCTCTCCAGTGGGTGAAAAGAGTAATCTATCTATGCCTCCCTACTCTGTGCAATCATTGTTCATCCCTTTCAGAAATCTTCCATAAAGTTCTCCCCGGTATTCTAGCAGCTCTGTAGATTGCTTTCTCTTTCTTTGGTTACCAATGGAACACATAAGTTGTACGTTGGTTTTCTTTTACTCATGACTTTTGACCAGAGATTTTTGTTCATGGTCAAATATATTTTCTGATGATAACCTCTACAAAGTTCTGCTAAGTTGCCTTAACATAGTATGAAGGTAACTAGTTTTGAGAGACAGACAGATAGGCAGACTGAGGGGCTTTACACAAGAACTTTCAATGAGCACACAGAAAGTCTGGCCAATTTTGTCAATCTGGAATGTCTCTGAGTACAGCCAAGGCATTATAGTTCTGCTTTCTGGGAAGCCTTCTATATAAGTACAGAAAGACAACAAATGGACTCTTCACAAGCATAAAAAGGAAAGGATAAATATTTTTTAAAAAACGTATTCTTATGTTTAAGGTTCAAATAAGGGCATTTTTGAATCATATTCTTGCTTAGCTTAGATAGGCATATCTTAAATAGAAGACAATATATTTAGTAGAAAATTAATAAAGAAATCTAGATGTTTGTAAATGAAATATGAATGAGTGCTAGTAAGAAACTAAGTACATTTTACAAATACTGTGTTTATTTGACTTAGTCTATAAATATTTACAAGCATGAAAAGCTTTTACCCCCCCCCCTTAGGTTATATGATCACCTTCTCTACCTTTCTGTTTTGAATTATTCAAGTTTTCACTGTAAGTGGAAAACTGCAATATGTTTTTATCAAAGAACCAAGATAGGAGATTATCAGCACTTGGCAGTGTCTCACAATCTGTGCTTAATTTACAAGGTCATGCATGAAATGTGTGGGATTCTCTCCAATTCTAAGCCAACTCAAACAAGGTATTATGATCATTTAACCAAAGTAACTCCTTGGCATTGTTACATGAATTTAAAAATAAAGAGGCAACACAAATCGAAGGCAATGGTGCTTCAAAAACATTGACTACAAAAGAAAAGAAAAAGATACAGATTGCTTATATTTTGTTGCTTCTCTTGAACCACTTTGTCAATCTTCTTTTGCTCTCCAATATTTTTGTATTGTTTCATATCCCCTTGCCTCATTTATTTGACTTGTGACTTTTTTTTTCCTTGAATTCCAATTTTGATGACTTTTCTGATTCTTGACTGACAACTTAGTTGCAGCTTGATTGCCTTTTCTTATAGTATTTAAAGCAAGAAGGAACCTCAGGGATCATCAGTTTCAACCACCTCACGTTAAGGATGACAAAACAGGGGGCCAGATTCTCCAAAGACATGACTCTCCAAAGGTTTCAAAAATAGTACGTAGCTAAATCAGATTTTGAGCTTAAGTAGTGTGACTTTTAACCCAAGAGTTCTACTATAATTCACCACAACAGAAGATTTCATTTCTGTGGGACTTACAAATATAGGATATATAATAAGTTACACAAATGTTCTTGTAGCTATATAATGACATGTATTGGAGCCTACAGACCAATTGGAGTATAAACACTCTATTTCTCTGTTTTTAACTCAGTCGTTCTATAGGAGTAAATAAAATATACTTAGCAAAATGCCAGACATATAGTAGTATCCTAATAAATTATCACTTCTTTCTCTTCTGCCCTCTCTCAGTTTACTCTTACACTAATATTTCTAAGTTCCCAGAGACAGGCTGCCACTGCACAGTTATATAGAAATGTAGTCAAGGTCCTAGGAGTAACCCTGTTGAAAGAATAATACATTTTCTTGAATTACCACTTTAACTCTCAAGTCTCCTTCCAATATGTTTTCTACACTACTGGTGAAAAACTAAATTAGGAATGGATCCCAAAAGGCCACATATTGACTTAGAAAACCACAAATTTAGATTATTTTTGTTGCATTGTATTTTTACTTATTTTATTAAATGTTTCCCAATTACATTTTAATCTGTTTCCTGCTCCATGTGGGAATTCTGCACATATAAACCTAGATCCCACTCTTATACAAGGACACTCAATAGCTGTAAAGATTGTAAATGCATTTATTGGAATGGAGCAGCTAAACACAAGATGAAAGAAAACGAGTGTGGTGACAGTAACTCCCAGCTTCAGATTACAGGTCTCAGTTATTGGGTCATTCAGAAATATCCAGACTACCTTCCCCACTCAAGAAACAAAAGAACAACATTAGCAACAAACTGCTTCTGGGTTCCTTATTTCATTGTTGATCCTGACAGCTCTCCACAGAGCTTGTATAAGCTCTCTCCAATTAAGAAGTGTTATCTCAATGCAAATAGAACTTTTGCTTTGCAGAACTCATCCCCTTGGCCATCCCTGAGCTATAATTTGTTTGTCTACACAGTCAGTTGTTCACTAGCTTGAATGCTGCACTGTCCAATCAGAATTGAGTTCACAGCAACAAGTTCCCCTCTGAGATACCCAAGATAGCCACCCAGACACCCAGGAGGCAGCAAACAACTGGCAACTTTACCTTTCCAGGGCATAGGCGGCCGCAGAGGGCAACAACTTCATTTCTCTCCCATCCTAGGTGATTCCGAAGGCCAGTAGCTATTACTAGAAGTCTTGGCAGGTGATATTCTCTCTTTATTATTGGCCAATCAAGAGTCTTTAGTTTCCTATTTGCTGGCAATACAAGAAATGGCTTCTGTTCACCTGCTGCCTGTGTGTTTTTAGCTCTCCTCAGATTACTCTTCTCTTTACTGCTACTTACTCTCTTTCTCTGGATGCAATTCTGCTCCATGGTGTAAATGACGGTCTTTCTTATTTTTTACTTAAAAAGTTATAATTCGCCAAGTTCTCCTAGAAATTTGATAGTTCTTTCTTAATCAAACCATATTATAAGTTTCTTATGATTTCTCATTTTCTCTCTTTAATCATAAAACAGATAACATGTAAATTAGGTGACGTAAAAACCATGCTGTGCTCTAGAATTTTCAACAACAAATTCCTTGTTCCCTCTGGTATCCTCAAAACTGCTTTTTTTTAATGATAATATTTTTTTTAGTTTTATTTTTAAATAAATGAGAACATTTTCCCCTTCTTTATAACATAAAACTATTCCCAAACAAATGAAGCATCCCTCTGGGCTGTTAACAAGATCTGAGTCTCCAAGTCTGCACCACAGATCGTTTTCTCTACCAAACTTACTCAGATGACATCAGGGAGCTGTTTCTTCCTACACATATTTTTGGAAGTTTTAGTAAAACAAAGTTTATTTTTGATATCAAAATGTTCATCCACAGAAGCAAAAAAATCCAACACCTTTTGATGATTGATAAATAATACATATGTTACTTTGCACAAAATTAATTTTTCCCTTTCATCATAAATTGGTCTTTATGAAAAGTGATTTAAAGAGACAGTATTATTATGCCTTGAGTAAGGAAAGGAAACAGCCTGCCAAAACAGTCAGGGAAAATATGCAAGGAAATATTCAGGTCAACAAGGCATCAAATTTTCACTAAGTTGCTTCAACTTCATACTAAAAGCTTTAGTAATTAGCTTGGGGGGGAAAGCTTATATTAAGACGTGGAGAAATGAAAGTTGCATTATGTGTTGGGTTTTGTCGTTTTGTTTGCTTACAGGATAGAAGAGATCTCAAGTTCTTAGGCATCAGAGAAGCTGTCAATGGATAAAAGAAGTTGAAAAGTGGGCAATGAAAATACATAGGTGCAGACAAATTTCTAAAAGATCTGAGGGAGGATAAAAGAGAAAGTTCACTTTTTCTTAGTCTGGAACTAAAGAGGAGAAAATGAAGAGTCATGTTTATCTGATTCCTAGAATGGATTGAGGGAGGAGAGAAAGCTTTCAATGAGTGGCCTCAGGGTTTTTTTTTGTTGTTGTTTTTGTTTGTTTGATTTGGTTTGGTTTATTTTGTTTTTCTGGGGAAGATGAAAGATGAGTTGAGCTATCCTACAGAAAAAGGCGTAGGAAGGGATGGCAACGGTGGCTTGAAGAGACATATACACACATGCATACATACATGTATCAGTGTATATATGTGTATCTTCAAATAAGATACTCCACAATATTTACATACATGCATATATCTTGTAGAAAAATATTATTGTTATAGTGAATATAAAATATATATATAACAATTGTGAATACAGCATAGCAATATATATATTGAATATATAAATATTCTATCATATATATGTATGTATGTGTGTGTACATGTATATGGAACAACTGGTCTGAAGAATTAGCTCAAAAGTAAATCAGGGCAAAGTAAAAGGATTTTACTGTAGCTATGAGTCTAGTGGTGAGATTGGATAACACACCTTTTTAATGGACTTCATCCACCTGATTGCGTAACTTTCTCTGGAAGTATTCTTTAATATTTGAGTTTGAACAGAGATGGCATGTGTTGAGAGTAATGAAAAGTTAAGAGTTGTGGTGAAAGGATAATAGGCCATTCCAAAGAAGATGATAATAACATTTAACTGCTTAAAGGAGAATTGCTCAATTCTTTGAATTCGAAAAACTGATGAGAAAGTACACCTTCCATGTTTTGTCTGAGGTTATGCTATTGAAGTGTGAAACGAGTCCTATAGTGGATGGCTTGGGACAGAGAAAAGTTGCAGTTAGTTCTTCTTTACGTATATTTGCAAAGAAAACTTGTACCAATCTAATTTTTAAATGAATATAGCACACACACATAAACATACCTATGTAGGTACAAATAGGACAATTTTGTTATTATCTTATTAATTTATATATTATGTATTACTTTAAAAATGCCTTGAGCTCACATTTTCTGATACTATCATCATTCTTTATCATTTTCATATGTTAATATGTTTGTTGACGAATGTTAAGGTGACAATAAAAGAGATTTAATTTCAAAAGAAAAAGAGAATTAATATGGAAGTTAAGTTTCAGGTAAAAAGCTAGAGTTCAAATTAGTAAGTATTTATTTAATGTATAATATATATTCAAGGCACTATACAGGGCATCATGATATGTAGTAGGGATGCAAAAGTAGAAATAAATTATCCCATTCTTCCTGAAAAAAATTACTGGGAAGATGAGCATAAAAAATACTTTTAAAAATGATTATTTGGAGCCAGCACAATTGGGGTTACCACAAAAAGAAAATTAGAAATTATAAAAATAGAAGTGGAGGAAGGCATGGATGATAGTCTTTGCCAAAGCACAGATATAGGTGATAGAAGGTTAAATTCACAAAACAACTAGTAAACTAGTTTGGCTAGAATAAAGAATTCGTGAAAAAGCAGTAGTGTGAAATGTCTGTGAATCAGGTAAGAATCAGATAGTGAAATTTAAATGTTAGGCCAAGGTTTTGCATTTGATCCTAAAGAAATAGGGAATTTGTGAGTCAATAAGCATTTATTAATACCTTAATTTGGGCTTATCATTGTGCCAAGTCTTTTATATATAATGTAAAGCAAAAATAAAACAAATGACAAAAAGAATCCACAATCTTTTCCCTCAAGAAATTCACATTTTAATGAGGGAGACAACTCAAAAAGTGACATACATGAAAAAAAATATATATGTACATATATATTTGTATATATATATATGTATAATAGATGGTTGGTATTCTTAGAGGGAAGATATTAGGGACAACGAAGTAGAGCAATAAATTGAATGCCAGAAGTAGTCAAGAAGATCTGAGTTTAAATTTGGCCTTTGACATTTAAAAAGTAGTATGACTTTGGGCAAGGTCTCTGTTTGCTTCATCTTCCTCATTCGTAAAATGGGAAATAATAATGTCTAACTCCCAGATGACATTTGTAATGCAGGGTTGCTAGCAGAAGACTTTTGCTTCTGCAAATTCAACTGTAAGCAGCCCTGGCAGTTAGGGGTTTTAGAATGTTCAGAAAGGTAGTTGGAGCCTGAGGCTATAAATAGTGCTGAAGTTCCAACTGAGGGGCTTTTGCCTTTTGGCTTCCGTGTTGGCCTGTGCTTCTTGTCTTTGGGACATTTGGACCCAGCTGATTTCACTGGACCTCTCCCTGATCTCTCCATTTTACATCCCTCCTATTTCCTTGGATTTCCCTTTGAGTCCTGGGAGGAAGGGTGGGCTTGGTGGTTGGACATTGTGGGTTTAGTTTCTGTAGGCAAGTAGGACATTCCAAAATCAAGAGACCCCTTATTTGCTGATTTGATAAATACTTTTACTTCAGGACAGTGAAATCTTCCTGACTGGGAGAGCAGGCCTCTCTCAGTCTAACCCTCTCCTGTGACCCATTCCTCAGCACCAGCCTTCTCCCTATCAGCAGTTATAAAACCCAAAATTCGTCTTTCCCTCTGACTATCCCTAACATTAATAAATCCCCTTTATTACCTATACAAAGCCTCTGGTGAATCATTGCATTGAAGATTAAGGCAAAGGCTGAAGAGGGGAGAATTTCTTTCCTTTTTTTTTCTTGATGGAAACCTAGGCATCCATCTTGGGCAGGAAGTACTTAGCGGAGACTTCCTACAGATATCAATTTCACTGGCAGGGAAGAGCCTTTGACTCCTCCCTCAAGGGACTTTAGAAATTAAGAAGAGAAACCCCAGCCTTGATCTAAACATTTCTGACTGGCCCAATTCCTCTTGTACCTTAGAGATATTTTCCTTGCCTGAAGAACCCAGCCTATTTCCTCCCTGCACCCTCTGTCTCTAGCCTCAGTGATAAGCCTGTTTGAGCTGCCCTCTTGTATACTCCCATCCATTCCCTTACCTTCTTATATGCTACCTCCTCATTCATCCCTTCCCTACACTCAGTTATCCCCTTCATTCCTTCATTCCTTCATTCCTCCTCCTATCACCTTATCCCTCCTACCAAGAAATTGCTTGACTTCCTCATAACACATTCATTTATTGGGTTTTGTTTTTTAAAACTTTTTTATTATTTTTCCTGATTACATGTTGATATACTTTTTTAATACTCATTTTCTGACATATTACATATGTCACCCATATTCTCTCTCTCTTCCACATCTCCTCCTCCCCAAGAAGGCAGATGATATCATATAGGTTGCATATATGTTAACATGCAACACATATGTCCTTGCTTATCATATTGCCAAAAAATGCGCATACTAGAGAAAAATTCAAGGAGGAAATAAAGTAAAGAATGCTGTAATTCGATCTGCATTCAGACTCTCTCAGTTGCTTCTATGGCTATGGATAGCCTTTTTCATTATGAGTTCCTTGGAGTTATTCTGTATCCTTGCCTTATTGATAATAGTTGCCAAGATAACATTTGTAAGGTGCTCAGTGCCTTATATATAATAATTGCAAATGATAGATGTTGTTGTTGTTGTTGTTATGACAACAGCAATGGAGAGTATCAGAATTTAAATTGTGTAACATAATTATAAATATAAATGACCAAAACAGTCAGATACTGACTTGGAAATAGAAAGGTAGATCAATGGCACCAAAGAGACATACAAAAACAGTAATAAATGATTGTATGAGGGCTTGCTGAGCCACTTTTTCAGGACGGCTTTCCTTCTTTGGTGTGCATTACCCACCCAGATCTCACCTGTAGCTCCAAGAAGTTCTAGCATTCACAGCGGTCACAGCCCAGTAAAACTTTCTTGCAGGTGGGCTAAGACCAGGTTAAAGGTAACCAACAAGGCTCAAACCTGTTTGTGAGGGAAGGCGGTTCTAACTCAAGCATGTGAAGACTTCTAGCAGAATGGGTGGATAAGAACAATGTGTTCCCTTTGCCACAAAGGCACCAGAAGCAGGCACTCCAGAACATCAGAAAAGCAGCACTGAAATAGCTCAAAGGACATGATGAATGTACACATTTTGAGACAGCTCCTCCCCAGATGCTCATAGAGGCCACTTGTAGAGCCTTCCAAGCTCATGTTGGTCTGATCAGCCACAGTCAGGTGTATCCTATGCTGACCCCCACAGAGTGAAGTCATTTCAGTCCCCTTTGAGTATGAAGGACAAAAATTCACTAACCAACCAATGATAGTATAGAGATATGGTGATAAAAGCCTATATATAGGTGGATATTGCAAATGTAGAAAGGACAACATTTAATTGGAGTAAATGCAAAAGACAAGTTGAGAAGAACAAGAAGATGGTGGTGCCTTATATAGTAATAGAAAATTCAAAAGAAGGGAAGATTAAGTGAGAAAGATGTATTCTGTCTTGAATATGCTGAATTTTGTATGCTTTTAGGACATCCACTTTAAGATCTCCAAATGTCAGTTGGTGACGCAAGACAGGTGATGCAAGACAGGGGAGAGGGAAGGGATGAATATATAGAACTGTGAAACATTTGTACACAAATGATGATTGAACTCAACAAAGTTGAGCTTATCACCAAATAATATAGTATATAAGGAGATGACCAGAGGCCCCATAAAGACTGTGGGACATCTACTATTGGTGGATATCATCTTCATGAAAAGCCAGCAAAGGAGACTGAGGAGTGGTTATATTGATCTGAAGATAAAGGTGAAAAGTGTCTGAAAACAAGGAGGAGAAAGAGTATCTGAGAGGAGAAGGCGATCAACTATGCTGCAGAGGTAAAGAAGGATGAAAATTAAGACAAAGCTCATTAGTGAATCCAGAGATTACTGTTTCAGTAAAATAAATTCAAGAACAGATTATGGGAAGGGATGCATAGAATTTAGTGACAATAAGTATAAACATTGATTGTAAGTGGCTTTGTCAAATAATTTAGCCAAGAATAGGATGAGAGACATAGGATGATAGCAACCAGGAATAGAGTGATCAAATGAGAGGTCTTTCTTTTGTTTCATTTGTTGTTTAGACAGGGAGACATAGGCATGTTTGTAGGCAGCCAATAAGGTGGGTGACGGTAGAAAGGGAGACTCAAAGAGGTTTAGTGATTTAGCCTTTGTTACATACTGAGTATGAAAGTACAAGAGGCAAAACCTTCTACCTCAAAACTTAAATTCAGTATATAGAACATAAGGTTTACAGAACTTGAGAAAGTAAAGGATGAAAGCCACAGAGTAAAGATGAGCTAACAAAATAATCTCTACATTTGTAGAAGAGTAGGAAAAATTCATGGAAAAATGAAGTGATGTAGTGAATATACAAGAATTAGGAGAAGTCAATAATAAAGTGTTATCAAGTTGCTTGGGGAAAGTGGTGCTTCAGTGTAAATATTTGAGATAATGAATTGAGAATCCTTGAATCCTAAGGGCTTCCTGTAATCCAATGGATATAAATTATGTTACACTCCTACACACTTATAGTTGAATTCCTATGGTGTTTGAAGAATTGATCCATTCATGCTTTGCATCTACCCAGACCCTTCAGTCAGAAAATGTGCAGAGGTAGGGAGGTTAGAGGGACATACATTCAACATAAGAATAACCCATAGTCTGTGGAATTCTGAGCACACCAAATGAACCATCTTTAGCAACAGAGTCTGTGTCCTTATTCCTGCTGTGGCTGACTTTTTAGACATGTGTAATTACTTTCCTTATTTGTGAAATGTCTTTGGGATATAGACCCCTGTTTCTTTCTGAATAGACATTCAGGTATGTAATAAAATCCTGCTGTTATTTTATTTTTCAACATCCCCTGGGATAACACCATAGTAATTTAGTCATAGCTTCCTCCTATAGTCTATCATATCATGATGGTCCTGTTCATGGCTTATGTGGTTGCAAAAATGTCTCTGTTTCCTGTAAAAATACAATATTCTGCTCTCAAATAGCAATATATACAAAGAGCATTGTAGTCGTGTTATGCCATTTCCATCAATTTGCATGCCAGCCTTCTAATATGTATTCAGCAATTCTCCTAATGGTAATATAAGCACAAGCCTGGCATTTTCTCTTTGAAATTTAGTTCCTTACACTTCCTCTTCATTGGTTTCCTGAATTTAGAGTTAAATTGGCATTTTGCCTTAGGTGCTATCATACCACTGGCATTATTATTCATTAAAGCTTTTTAAAAAAATGTCTAAGCAGATTCAAATAAGATATTCCTGAAATATTTGATGACTTTATTAATTTTAATAACAGAAAACTAGGTCTTTAAAATTTTAAATGAAAAACACCTGTGTTTTTTTTTAAATTTTATTTTGATGCTCTTATTCACAGGATAGAGACTTGAATGCTCATATTCTAGGTATAAAACTCTCCAAGGATTCACAGAAAAATGGAAGAATATGACTATTTGTGAAAGGTAGGGTGAAAGAGAATTTTCTCTTTCACATGTCATTGTTTTATTCCATAGAGTTGGAAAAGAATCATCCCAATTTCTCTTGTTAGGGTTTATTTTGAATGGCCAACTGATAGACACAGTAAGTATAAAGAATAATCTGGGTCCAATTGATAAAAGTCTGGATTGCCTTTTGGAAACTGAAAATTTTTCAATAACTTAAATTATTTCTCTGCAACAAATTTATGTCTTTTTAATATTAAAATTCTTCCAAAGATGGAACAGAATTTAAACCACAGAATATTACTACCTCTGAAGATTAAAAACAAAAAACCCTTACCTTCCATCTTGGAATCAATACTATGTGTTGGTTCCAAGGCAGAAGAGTGGTAAGGGTGGGCAATGGAGGTTAAGTGACTTGCCCAGGGTCACATAGCTAGGAAGTGTCTGAGGCTAGATTTGAACCTAGGACCTCCTGTCTCTAGGCCTGGCTCTCAATCCACTGAGCCACTTATCTGCCTCTGAATATAGCCTTTTCACCAGGTGAATGAATGTAAACTCCATGAGCGCACAGACTATATCATTTTTTCTCTTTCTCCTCCTTCCCCCCAACCTCAGTCAAAAAGCAATAGAAGAGTGAATGGAGGGTGTTAGTAGACTATAAAACATGAATAAGAAAATATATGACAGAAATTATATACACTGCTTTATCTATGAGTGTTATGACAAGAATGAGCATATCACTAACAAGAGGACATTCATATAACAAGAGTGGAGAATAATGAATGACAGCCTGTTGTTCCATTATCAACCATAAAATGTCAAGAGCACTAGAAGAAGGTACAGAAGGCAAAGAATGGATCTTCTCAGTTTGGGAAGACATGAACAAGGATGAAAAAGTTACGAAT
Source organism: Gracilinanus agilis (assembly GCF_016433145.1). Lineage (NCBI taxonomy): Eukaryota > Metazoa > Chordata > Mammalia > Didelphimorphia > Didelphidae > Gracilinanus > Gracilinanus agilis. The sequence continues at coordinate 141,291,270 of NC_058135.1, forward strand.
GGATTGCAGTCTTACTGATTAAGAATACCCACATCAATGCAATAATTAATATGTCAAAATATTGAATTATTAATGGCCAAAATAAAAGGCATTTTTACAATAATAACACTGCAGTTTTGTTTCAGTGGATATATAGTTGTTTTGAATATTGGGCATATGATTTTCCTCAGGGGAATTATCTGTATAAAATTTTCCATTAGCAATGCAATATGAGCATCTATTTTTTTGCAATTTACTGTTTTAAAAAGTTTTCTAGGGCACTAAAAGATTAAATGACTTTCCCAGGGTCTCATGAAATATGTGAAGTAGGACTTGAACCTGGGTCTTACTAAATCTGTAGCTAGCTTCTTAGTCAATATAATAAATCCTCTCTCTCTGGTGAGTTATATATTTATTTATTTGTTTGTTTGTTTTAAGATTTAAATATTTTATTTTTTTTAGAAAAATTTTCCATGATTACATGATTCAGGTTTTTACTTTCCCTTTCATCCTCCCTGGGCCCCCCTTCCCCATAGCCAACTCATATTTCCACTGGTTTTAACAAGAGCTATTTACATATTATTGATAGTTGCATTGGTGTGGTCATTTTGAGTCTACATCCCCAATCATGTCCACCTCAACCCAAGTGTCCGCCTCTGTGTACTTCTGGCTCTGTTCCTTTCCCTCTGCATCAATTTCTGGAAGTCTTTCCAGTTCACATGGAATTCCTCCAGTTTATTATTCCTTTGAGCACAATAGTATTCCATCATCTGGTAAGTTATGTACAAGTGATACAGCTTTGACATTTTTGTATAACTATCAAGACTGAAGTAGGAGAGAACTTAATTCCATTTTTTTCATAAATTCTGATTTTTGCATTCTCCATAACTGTTATCATTTAGTTATTAGCACTGTGATTCAGAAAATCCATTGGGCTGTGGGAGCAATTTATTGGAGACACAAACTACTGAAATGCCTTTTACTTTTCAACTGGGGTATTTGAAGAGAAAAAAGTAGTTGATTATTATCAGTGGACATAAAATTGGTTCTAACTCTATTGCCTTAGAATAGAAGTGGCTCAATATTAGAGAGAGAAATTGAATCAACGCAAGTCTCTTAAGAATGGGAAAGGGAAAAGTTGTATTATAGGGGTATCTGGAAAAATGATCGCTTATCTGAGGGTATCTATCTGTACTTCAAGCACATTTCTTGACTGGGAAGAAAGCCAAAGGTGATATTAGAAGTTGGGAGGAGGAGGAACTGTAGTGTTTCTTTGTCTTTCACCATTCTTCAGCACTAACTTATGTTGGATGGAATGATTGAAATTGGAACCTGTCCATTCATAAATCTGTTCCCTGAACAAGCCAGTCTTATGACAGGGTAACTGATATAGCTCATACTACAATGGAGGATGTCCAGGAGCCCCAGATGTTTTAATGAAAAATTAGATTCATTAAGGCTAAAATAACTTTCTTATCATGTTATTAGATACTTAGATCTAATATAATCAACAAGATATTGACTTGTGAACATTGATTGAAGAGTGTGATTCGATTCATTCTTAATAGTTAGGCTTTTTTTTCATGAACAAAGGGTTAAAATAAATTTTTGCTTAATTTTATAAAAATGTAAATGTTTCTTAAGATGCTTTAATTTATTGAAACTTTGAAGATTGTCCCCCAAATCCCATCTTTGTTAATGAGGTATAATCAAAATACTGTATAACTGCTTTTAAATGTCTCTTCATATCACTACTAAGCAAGCTAGCATTTATATAGTACTTTAAGGATTACAAAACATTTTATGTATCTTAACTCATTTGATCCTCACAGCAACACTCTGAGGTGCCATGGTATTATTATCCCTCTATATAGATGATGAAACTTAGTAAGAAAGATTTAATGATTTCCCCAGATTCACATATCTAATAAAAGTCAAGATTTGAACTTCAGTTTTCCTGACTCCAAGTCTAGAACTCTATCCACTGGATAATAGCTGTCAAACTCAAGGCCAGTCTGCAAAAGGTGTGGCCTGAAACACTTTAAAATGTAATTGGGAAATATTTAACAAAAACAATAAAATACAATATAAGATAGTTGATGTTGATTTGTGCTTATTTTAGCCAATATATTGTTCACAAGGTTTCTAGTTGAGTTTAAAATCACTGTACTGGACTACCTACTATCTAAGTTGATTTAAAAAAAATCTTCTTATAGTATATATACGGTGCCTGACATACACCAAACACAGTCAACATTTCATAAATATCTGTTGTATTTTGTTGTGTTTAGCTAAAAAGTCCTATGATATTCTCTCAAAGATCACAATCCAGTAAAAGTTTAATGCATCATAGACAAAAGTGACTAGAAAGAAATATTTGACCTAAGACCATGTGACCTAAAAATCCACTACTATATTTTGATGTCAACATCAAAATGCCATGTTGTATATAATAGAAGCAACTCATGAAAAAAAGGAAAAATATATACACTTTGAAATTTAATTAGATCTATGGATCAGGTAGCCAAGGTTCTGAAAGATTTAGAAACCAAACAGAAGATTTTATAATTGATCCTAAAAATAATGAGACATCAGATTTTACTTAATAGATGGAGTGATTTTTGACCAACCTCAATTTTAGGAAGACAGATTTGGTAGCTGAGTGGAGGATGGATTGGGAAATGGAGAAATGAAGCAGGGAAATTTCCAACTATCAATCTATTGCACGAGAACAGTGAAGAGACTATAAGAACCTGCCTCAGAGTGGTTTCATTGTCAAAGGAGAAAAGAGGGTTTATATGATATAGGTTAAGAAGGTGAAAATGGTAGTACTTGACAGGTAATTAGATGTGGGTGAAGTAAATGAGTGAAGAATCAAAGATGACACCAAGATTGTGAACTTGGGTGACTTAGAAGAATGGTGGTATCTCTTTGATAATAAGGAAGTTAGGAAAAAGGGTTTTTGAAGAAGTACAATGACTAGTTTTGAAAATGGTATGTTTAAGATGTTCATGGGATATCAGCTCTCTCAGAATAGTTGTTGAGGCCTTTTCTCGAGAATTCTCCATATAATGTTTCTTCATAAGATAAGAGACACCTCATAGTATTTTACAGGAAAGAGGATCTCATAGTCCTTTTTCTCTGTGCTCAAATATTCTTTCTCAACAATGATAACTAAGAGTGCCCAGAATAACAGTTAAAACATCATTCTTAACAGAGACTCTTAACAGATTAGAGTTAAACTATAACTCCTTGCAGTTCTATTATCTCCTAAAGATATAGTAACTAATCCATAGGAAGAGCTATTGGAGATGGGCTACAAATGTAATTAGCACAAGGCAAACAGGAGCATCTGGACAACCTCATTATCTGTAGGGAACCCTTTTCATTTTGACATTTCTATTTCCATCTTTAATCAATGTGGCAAATAACTTTGGTAAACATATGTACCCTGTCTTATGTCTTGATGAATGTGAATAATCATAGGGTTACTTAAAAAAGTATTCTTTGTTTTTGAATCTTTCACGGACTCATATGATTTTGGTGTGTGTGTGTATGTATGTACATGTGTATTTTTGAGAGAGAGAGAGACAGACAGACAGACAGACATAGATGGAAGGGGAAAAAGGAGAGGAAAAGAGACAGAGGAGGAGAGGAGAAGGAGAAAGGGAAGAGGAGATGGAGATGGAGGGGGAGATGAGAGGCAAAGAGGAAGGGGAGAAAGTGAAAAAGAAGGAGAAGAAGAAATGAAGGGGGAGAGAGATGGGGAAAGACAAAGGGGATGAGGGAGGAAGACAGATATTTGTGGGAGAAATAGTCAACACACTGAAAGTATAATGGGATCCTATATTCCATACATCTTTCAGTCAAATTAAGTGACTGAGCAAAATTATCAAATAATATTAAAAGATTAAAAAGTGGTGCTAAGAACTTGCAGGTGAGGAAACTTCTGTCAATACAGGTTGGCACATTTTCTGCAACATAGCCTTAAAGAGTTGCACATATTACTGTATATCCAATATATATCTCTTTTCTTTTCATACTTTTGTAACTTCCAAGGATTTACTCAATGTGTATATAGATTTATTTTTCGCAAAATACTTTTGAAGACCTAGACAATTAGCCATCAATTTCAATAGTATATTCTCACATTGACTTTTTGGGAAATAATTTTAGATAATCTTTCCAAGCCTTTACTGTCCTTGCTTCATTCAGATATCTAAATATTACAAAGAAAAAAAAAAGAAATCTTAAAGTATTTTAAGATAGAATCACTTGAAATAAAAGTCATCTTTTTGAAAGATGAACTAGTTTTGAAAAAATGGACAACTGCAGCAAATTTATGTTGAATATTAATGCTTATAACAGGGCAGTGAAAGTAATTTCTTTGAGCTATATAATTAACTGTGTTTCCCAGTTGTCATAACAAAGCCTATTTCATACTAGGTTATGTATTTGAAGAGATACTAAGAGTAACCATAGCAATTAAAGTTTCAGGTTATTGTGTTTAAGTTTATCAAAACAAGTTTAGTGTAGATAGAGGGAACACAATATTCTGATGTTCTTCTTATCCTTTGAAATGTTTATATTTTCATGAGCTGCCCCAGGAAGGGACCCAACAATTTATTGTATGTAGTAAGATGGTCCAGAGCAGAGCAACCAAATGGTCAAATTCAAAAAGACAGAAAGCAGAGCTTTTAAGAAGATTTGCGATACATACATACAGGATAACTAGACAATAATGAAGAGAGAAAAGGCACTAGAATTAAGAAATATTGGGAAAGGTTTCCTATAGATGGTGGGATTTATTTAAGCTGGTACTTGAAGGAAACTAGGAAACCAGGAGGTAGAGATAAGGAGAGAGAATATTCTAGGCATGGAACACCAGACAAAATCCCCAGAGAAAAAAGATATAATATATTGTATGAAGGCATCTTTAGATGTTTCACTTTCTGACAGGATGCTCAATTTCTGTTCTAGAAAATTCCCAACTAGGGACCTACTCTTGTTGAGGTGATTGTTATATTTCAAGGTTCTGTCTTCCTAAAGGTTTAATCTTAATAAAAGAGAACAGACCAAATATTGCAGACAAAGAGCTGGAGATACTTTAGAGGTCATCTAACCCAACATCCTCACCTTACAGATGAGTAAAGAGGTGCAGAAAGATAAAAGAAGGATGAAAAAAGAATATATTAAGCACCTATTAAATAGCAGGCATTATGCTAAGCACTTTCCATTTCATCTCATTTGATCTTCACAAGTATCCTGTGAAGGTGTTGTTATTATCCATATTTTACATTTGAAGAAACTGAATCAGAAAGAGGTTAAGTAATTTGCTCAGGGTCCAAATCTACTAAATGTCTAAAGTGAAATTAGAACTCAAGTCTTCCTGAGTATAAGCCAAGATCCTTAATCACTTTTCCACCTAGCTACAATTAGGTAAAGTGACATGGCACAATTGGTAGATAAATAATTCTTAAATCTCAACATGAAAATACAATTTCATTACATTGACAGAATATTCAAAAACGTAATCAGATAAAATACAGCTACTGCCACTACTTTTTTTTTTTTTTTTTTTTTTTTTTTTTTTTTTTTTTTTTTTTTTTTATCCTGGGACTCCATTCTAGGAGCATAGGGCCACAACCAGTAGGCAATGGGTCACACAGTCGCTCAGGGTCACCCAGCTGGGAAGTGTCTGAGCCCAGATTTGAACCTAGGACCTTTCGTCTCTAGGCCTGGCTCTCAATCCACTGAGCTAGCCCAGCTGCCCCTACTTTAGGTTGCAGTTTCTTTAGCAGATGTAGTTTTTACAGGGTGGGGTTGCTAGCCCCACGCCCAACCCTCCTCCTTTTTTCATCTGGGCTAGGGACTGTCCTTGGCCCAGGAGTGGTAAGGGTAACTTTTGAAATTAGTTAGGTTCAATTTATTTCTGTAGCACCATGAAAATAATGACTTTCTGAATCAGAGAGTAGAGGATTCCAGACCGAAAAAACAGCAGGATTCTTTCTTTTGTCCAAAAGAAAGGAAGCTGAAAGAAGATAGGAAGTATGAAGAAACTTATCTTGGGTATACACTGAAAAGGGAATAAAGAATAAAGGAGGCAGAAAATCCTTCGGGTTTGAAAAAAAAAAAAAACAACCTGCCATTTTAAAGAACAACTTTTATTCCATTCTTACTTGAGATAAAGAAAATCTGAAGTAAGAGGATGGACTTGGAGCTTGGTAAGAATTTGTGGATAGAAAAGGAAAAGACACTCAACTAAGCATAATGAATTTGTTTTTTGAAACAAAAAATCTAAGTCAATTTAACGTAATCTACTGATATCTATTCCAACAAAAAAAGGAAAAGTATGTAGGTGTGTATGAAGTTGGTAGTAAATTTTTATAAATTGGGATTAAATTTACCAATAAAAAGGGGGAAATGGCTTATATGTGCTTTGAAACATTTGTGTCCTTAAGACTCCATTTTACAATTGGACAGATTACATTATTCTGCTTAAAATCACTTTCAATTGGTGAATATCTTTATTATAAAGATTTTAATCATTCAACATTTTGATATGCCATGCTGATATTTCAGAATTTTATACAGTCTAGGATGCCTCTGAAATTATGCAATGAATCAGAAACTTTTCTAAATCCAAGCAAATTCTCTAGTGTATTATAAATAGCTGTGTCCATTAGGTAGCTGATTTATATCTCAAATAATATAAATAATTGTATTTAATATCTCCTCTTCCATATAAGCCTTTTAATATTTCCTACAACTATTGAAAAGAAAAATCAATCAAGCCTTATATGAATGGTGAGTGGACTAGTTAGTGCTAATACAGGAATAATGAATGTCTTAAACATGGAACAAAGGAATATGAATTGTACTTTTTTTGAGTGTATGGATAAATTTAATGTGATATTTTATATTATTTTTAAAACACAAATACACTGTCATTTGAAATATGTACATTTTATTAGCTCTGAATTAATTGAAGATCCTTTTCTTCAAACTGAATTTTTATAGTAATTTGAGTTACAAATTATTGTTTTACCTTTCACTCCAAATTAACTATCTTGAATAGGAGGAACTAACATAATAAAAATGACAGTCCTACCCAAATTAATTTACTTATTCAGTGCCATACCTATCAAACTACCAAGAAAATTTTTCACTGAATTAGAAAAAAAGTATAACAAAGTTCATTTAGATGAACAAAAGATCAAGAGTATCAAGGGAAATAATGAAAAAAATGTGAAGGATGAGGGCCTAGCAGTACCAAAATTAAACTGTACTATAAAGTATTGGTCATCAAAACAATATGGTACTGGTAAGGAGACAGAAAGGAGGATCAGTGGAATAGACTTGGGGTAAATGACCTCAGCAAGACAATGTATGATAAAATCAAAGATCCCAGCTTTGGGGACAAAAAATTTCCATTTGACAAAAACTGCTGGGAAAATTGGAAAACAGTATGAAAGAGATTAGGTTTAGATAAACATCTCACACCCTACACCAAGATAAATTCAGAATGGTTGAATGACTTGAATATAAAGAAGGAAACTATAAGTAAATTAGGTGAATACAAAATTGTATACCTGTCAGATCTTTGGGAAAAGAAAGATTTCATAATCAAACAAGAGTTAGAAAAAATTGCACAATTTAAAATAAGTAATTTTGATTACATTAAATTAAAAAAGTTTTTTTCTTTTTTTTTTTCTTTTTTTTTTTTTTTTTACAAACAAAACCTATGGAACCCAAATTAAAAGAGAAGTAACAAATTGGGAAAAAAATCTTTATAACAAAAACCTCTGACAAAGGTCTAATTACTCAAATATATAAGGAGCTAAATCAATTGTTCAAAAAATCAAGCCACTCCCCAATTGATAAATGGGCAAGGGACATGAATAGGGAATTTTCAGATAAAGAAATCAAAACTATCAATATGCACATGAAAAAATGTTCTAAATCTCTTATAATTAAGGAAATGCAAATCAAAACAAGTCTGAGGTACCACCTCACACCTAACAGATTAGCTAACATGACAGCAAAGGAAAGTAATACATGCTGGAGGGGATGTGGCAAAATAGGGACATTAATGCATTCCTGGTGGAGTTGTGAATTGATCCAAACATTCTGCATGGCAATTTGGAACTATGCTCAAAGGGTTTTAAAAGACTGCCTACATTTTGATCCAACCATACCACTACTGGGTTTGTACCCCAAAGAGATCATAGGGAAAAAGACTTGTACAAAAATATTTATATCCACGCTCTTTGTGGTGGCAAAAAATTGGAAAATGAAGGGATGCCCTTCAATTGGGGAATGGCTAAACAAATTGTGGTATCTGATGGTGATGGAATACTGTGCTCAAAGGAATAATGAACTGGAGGAATTCCATGTGAACTGGAAAGACCTCCAGGAATTGATGCAGAGTGAAAGGAGCAGAACCAGGAGAATATTGTACCCAAAGACTGATGCACTGTGGCACAATCGAATGTAATGGACTTCTCTACTAGTAGCAATGCAAGGATCCAGGACAATTCTGAGGCACTTATGAGAAAAAACACTATCCACATCCAGAGAAAGAGCTATGGGAGTAGAAACACAGAAGAAAAATAATTGCTTAAGCACATGGGTTGATGGGAATATGATTGGTTATGTAGACTTCAAACAATCACCCAAGTGCAAATATCAATAATATGGAAATAGGTCTTTATCAATGACACATGTAAAACCCATTGGAATTGTGCATTGGCTATGATGAGGGGTGGAAAGAGGGGAGGGAAACAATATGAATCATGGAACCATGGAAATTTTTTCATAACTAATCAATAAAATAAATATAAATTTAAAAAACAAATTAACTAATCTTCATTTTTTGTGTAGTACATACTCTGAGACTTATTCGTCCATTTCTACTATTCTTGGCATTCTATGATCCTAGATAGCAGTTTCTATATGCCTATAGGGGCATTTAGTCTTTTTCAAGTACAATATGTCATAATTCTCAACTTGTATACTTATCTCATCCTGATTTTCTGATTATTAGTTGATACCAATTAATCAGCAAGTCTTGAATACACTATAGAAAGGATGATTTATTAAGCTGGCCTAGTAAAGACAATTGCTACAAATATTCTTCACCAAAAGTCTGTGACACATTCTTCCACAAGGATATACAGAGTCAGGGCAAGTGGGTTCAAACAAGCTGCCAATGTTGACGTTGCTCTCAGCTAATTTAGGATCACTATTAGGAAGTAAAACTGTCACCTTCAATAATCCCTTTGGTGATTATTGGTTTATCTTGAGACAGTTAGTGAATGAGGGTTTAGTGGTTAAAGGGGGAGTAAAGTTCAGTTTGGGGCTTTTTGCCCTGTCTCGATCAAGACCTCCATAGGGTTCAATAATCAATAGTTATCTCCTACAACCCCATTCCCTTGATCCTCCACCCTTCTCCTTAGATCTATTCTGTTATTAAAGACATTATGCCAAGTCAGATAGCATTTTGATTCATCTAACAAAGTATTCAAGGGGAGAAAAACAGCTGCTACCTTACCTGAGAAGATTCTCCCATCTTCAACTGAATTTCAATTGAAACAGGGAAGGGCCCTAGGGAAGGTTAACCTCTAACTGTGAGCATCACAGACACACAAGAGATGTCTCCTACTGGGAAATACATCCTTCATCTAATCCAGGGTGATAGGAGTGAATCAACCCATTCTTTATAGAGAAGCCATTAGCTAATATTCCCCAAAGTAAACCGTAGGCTCCAGTGCTGATCTGTGAGGGATTCTAACTGGTCCTGCACAAGTCTACTTTTTAGATCATTTAATCTCTTTTTCCAAAAATATCTTGTAAAGAAAGACCTATGTATGTCTAAAAGCAGCTAGTTCTACTTTTATTCAATTCTAATCGTTCTGACATTAATTTTTTTCTGGATTCTCTTTCTTGGACAATTTCTACTAATGCTCCTATTGTTGTCTATTGGGAACAAATAAAACAGATTGAATTTCTTTTCATAAATGCTGAATTTATACATAATTAAACATTGCTAGCTTATGCTTATAGGTCACTTTTCAATTATATTACACAATTTAGGAGGTGGTATCATGTCCAACTTCTTACTTGAATTTCACGAATAAGCAGCAGATACTTCAAAAGAGACCTATTCTCGGTTCTGGGTTAAGATGGCGGCAGAGTAAGAAGCAGCTCTTAACCTCTCCTGACCAAAACACACAAAACTACTCAAGGGGACATAAAAACAATTCCAGACGAACAGAGGAACCCCACAACAGGGCACAGTGTGGAAGGTACGTGGAATCGAGGCATTTCCATGCTATAAAGGGGTGAAACAGCTTTCACTAAATCGCGGGCTGAGCAACCACACCACCCCCACCCCTCCACACATAACACCTATAGTGCTGAAGCCAGCTAAAAAGAAATAGAGTAAGTTTGGGGCACCCATCGAGTCATTGGCAGCTCCGGGGCCTGTTCCTGAGAGCAGCAAGATTTAGGACCCCAAAAAGCTAACAAACGCATACAAAATTTGAGCGCGTGAGCAGGACGCCGAGAGCTGACACAGGACTCAGAGCGTGGGCTCAGAGAGCAGGCACTGGTGGAGGCGTGGGTGGAGGCAGACACAGCCACAAGCTAAAGCTGTGAAACCCTGAGTGGGGAACCAGTGCAGACGGGCACACGACTGTGGAAGCAGCGCCCTGAGACTTGTAAAGAAACCTCCAGCAGACGATCAAGCAAGGATGTCCACCAGGAGGCTTGACTGCGGACAGACCCTGAGCGTGAGGATAAACCTGAGAAACTGCTGGGCTAAGGATGGCTACCCAGTCTCAGGAAGTTCAGAAGAGAAAGATTAACAACAAGAAAAAGAAGTCTTTAACACTGGACAACTTTTACACAGAGAAAATCCAGACAACCGAGCAAACAGCGGAGGAGAACAAACAAGAAGCCAGACGCTCCTCAAATAAGGAAAACTCCTCACAAGCTATGAAAGAGTTCAAAACTGAGATTTTGAAGAAAATGGAAGAGATCTGGCAAGAAAATAACTGTTTAAAAGGTAGAATCTTGCAATTGGAAAGTGAGGCTCAGAAACCAAATGAACTGATAAGCAAATTGAACACCAGAAATGACCAGATTGAAAAGGAATACCAAAAGATTATGGCCGAAAACCAGAAGATTATAGCCGAAAATCAATCCCTAAAGGCTAGAATTGAGCAAGTAGAAGCAAATGATCTCTCAAGACAACAAGAACAAATAAAACAAAGTCAAAAGACTGAAAAAATAGAAGGAAACATGAAATATCTCAATGAGAGAGTGACAGACCAAGAAAACCGGTCTAGAAGAGACAATTTGAGAATCATTGGTCTTACAGAAAAACCAGAAATTAATAGAAACCTGGACTCCATACTAACAGAAATAATCCAGCAAAATTGCCCTGAAGTCCTACAACAAGAGGGCAATATAGACATTGAAAGGATTCATAGAACACCTGCAACATTCGATCAAGAAAAGAAAACACCCAGAAATACAATTGCCAAATTTAAGAGTTTCCAAGCAAAAGAAAAAATCTTACAAGAAGCCAGAAAGAAACAATTCAAATATCAAGGAGTACCAATCAGGATCACACAGGATCTGGCAGCCTCCACGCTAAAAGATCGCAAGGCTTGGAATACGATATTCAGAAAGGCAAGAGAGCTGGGCCTGCAACCACGGATCAACTACCCATCAAAATTGACTATATATTTCCAGGGGAAAGTATGGGCAGTCAACAAAATTGAAGAATTCCAGGTATTTGCACAGAAAAGACCAGGGCTAAATGGAAAGTTTGATATCTAACCACAAAAATCGAGAGAAATATGAAAAGGTAAATAAGATACAGAGGGGAAAGAAAGATAACTTATAATTTTTAAATTTGCCTTTTTAAGGGCCTCAGTGAGATCTAATTATCTGTATTCCTATGTAGAGAAATGTTATGTATAATTCTCTGTAGTGAACTCTATTCACTATTATAATATTCACTATTATAGTAATCAGAAGAATAATTCACAGTGTGAGGGTGGAACACTAAATAATCTAAGATGACATGGGGGATGCGAAAGAGGGGAAGAATAGCAGGGCACGCCAAGAGAAACTTGAGTGAATAAGAAAATAGGATATTCTATTACACACAAAGAGGGCATGGGAGGGAGAGGGGACAAATACTATTTTAAGAAGGAGAGGAAGAGAGCATTAAGAGGTAATAATCAAACCTTACTATTAGTGTAAACAACCCGGAGAGTGAAGAGTAGCTATACTATCCATTGGGACATAAAACTCTTATCTAACCCTTCTGAGAAAGTTAGAAGGGATAAACCAAGGGGAGCAGGGGAGTGGGAAGGTCAAAAAAGGGAGGGGAGAAGAGGGAGGGAATTCATAACGCCTTTAAAAACAAAAAGAGGGGGAAAAATAAGGGAGGGAGTAGAAAGGGAAGTTAATCAAGGGAGGGGATAAAGGATAGCGGCTCAATAGCAAACCACTGATTTAAAAGGAAAAAGTATAAGGAAAAAGGGGGTAGGAAGAGGGGAGGATTCAAAAATGTCAGCAAATGCACAACTGATGATTATAACTCTGAATGCAAATGGGATGAACTCGCTCATAAAACGGAAGCAAATAGCAGAGTGGATTAGAAACCAAAATCCCACCATATGTTGTCTACAAGAAACATATATGAGGCAGGTTGACATACACAAGTTTAAGGTTCAGGGTTCGAACAAAATCTTTTGGGCATCAAAAGAGAAAAAGAAGGCAGAAGTGGCTATTATGATTTCTGATGAATCCAAAGAAAAAATAGATATGATTAAAAAAGAAAGGGAAGGTCATTACATCCTGATTAAAGGCAGTATAAACAATGAGGAAATAACACTGCTCAATATGTATGCACCAAGTGGCATAGCACCCAAATTCATAAAGGAGAAACTGGCAGATCTCAAGAAGGAAATAGATAGTAAAACCATACTAGTGGGAGATCTAAATATTGCTCTGTCAGATCTAGATAAATCAAACTGGAAAATAAATAAGAAAGAGGTAAGAGAGGTGAATGAAGTCCTAGAAAATTAGATTTATTTGATATGTGGAGAAAATAAATAGGGACAAAAAGGAATACACCTTCTTTTCAGCTTCACATGGCACATTCACAAAGACTGACCATGTTATAGGGCATAGAATCATTGCAAACAAATGCAAAAGAGCAGAAATAATAAATGTAACCTTCTCAAATCATAATGCAATAAAAATAATAATTAGTAATAGTAAGGGCACCTGGACAGGAAAATCAAAAACTAATTGGAAATTAAATAATATGATTCTTCAAAACCAATTTGTCAAAGAAGGAATCATAGAAACAATCAACAATTTCATTGAAGAAAATGACAATGATGAGACATTCTACCAAACTCTGTGGGATGCAGCCAAGGCAGTACTCAGGGGGAAATTTATATCCTTGAGTGCATATGTTAACAAATTAAGGAGGGCAGAGATCAATGAATTGGGCATGCAACTCAAAAAATTAGAAAGCAGGCAAATAAAAAATCCCCAGATGAAAACTAAATTAGAAATACTAAAAACCAAGGGAGAAATTAATAAAATTGAAAGTAAAAGAACTAATGAATTAATAAATAAGACTAGAAGCTGGTACTTTGAAAAAACAGATAAAATAGACAAAGTACTGGTCAATCTAATAAAAAAAAGGAAAGAAGAAAACCAAATTGATAGTATCAAAGATGAAAAGGGAGACCTCACCTCTAATGAAGGGAAATTAAGGGAATCATTAAAAACTATTTTGCCCAATTATATGGCAATAAATATAACAATTTAGGAGATATGGATGAATATTTACAAAAATATAAACTGCATAGATTAACAGCAGAAGAAATAGAATACCTAAATAATCCCATATCAGAAAAAGAAATTGAACAAGCCATCAAAGAACTGCCTAAGAAAAAATCGCCAGGGCCTGATGGATTCACAAGTGAATTCTATCAGACATTCAAAGAGCAACTAATCCCAATACTATATAAATCATTTGATATGATAAGCAAAGAAGGAGTCCTACCAAATTCATTTTATCACACAAATATGGTACTGATTCCAAAACCAGGGAGATCAAAAACAGAGAAAGAAAACTATAGACCAATCTCCCTAATGAACATAGATGCAAAAATCTTAAATAGAATTCTAGCAAAGAGACTCCAGCAAGTAATTAAGAAGATCATCCACCATGATCAAGTGGGATTTATACCAGGAATGCAAGGATGGTTCAACATTAGGAAAACCATCCACATAATTGACCATATCAACAGTCTAACAAACAAAAATCACATGATTATCTCAATAGATGCTGAAAAAGCCTTTGACAAAATACAGCATCCATTCCTATTGAAAACACTGAAAAGTATAGGAATAGAAGGACCTTTCCTAAAAATAATAACCAGTATATACCTAAAACCATCAACAAACATCATATGCAATGGGGATAAATTAGAAGCCTTCCCAATAAGATCAGGAGTAAAACAAGGATGCTCTTTATCACCTCTATTATTCAACATAGTACTAGAAACATTAGCAATAGCAATTAGAGAAGAAAAAAAATTGAAGGTATCAAAATAGGCAAGGAGGAGACTAAGCTATCACTCTTTGCAGATGATATGATGGTCTACTTAAAAAATCCTAGAGAATCAACTAAGAAGCTTGTAGAAATAATCAACAACTTTAGCAAAGTTACAGGATACAAAATAAATGCACATAAATCATCAGCATTTCTATACATTTCCAACACACTAGAGCAGCAAGAGGTAGAAAGAGAAACACCATTTAAAATCACCCTAGACAACATAAAATACTTAGGAATCTACCTACCAAAACAAACACAGCAATTATATGAAAACAACTACAAAACACTTTCCAAACAAATAAAACTGGATCTAAACAATTGGAAAGCCATTGATTGCTCATGGGTAGGACGAGCTAACATAATAAAAATGACAATTCTACCCAAATTAATTTACCTATTTAGCGCCATACCTATTAAGCTACCAAAAAACTTCTTTACTGAATTAGAAAAAACTATAACAAATTTCATTTGGAATAACAAAAGATCAAGAATATCAAGGGAAATAATGAAAAAAAATGTGAAGGAAGGGGGCCTATCAGTACCAGATATTAAACTATACTATAAAGCAGCAGTCATCAAAACAATATGGTACTGGCTAAGAGATAGAGAGGAGGATCAATGGAATAGAGTTGGGGGTAATGACATCAGCAAGACAGTGTATGATAAACCCAAAGAGCCCAACTTTTGGGCCATGAATCCACTATTTGACAAAAACTGATGGGAAATTTGTAAAACAATATGGGAGAGATTAGGTCTAGATCAATATCTCACACCCTACACCAAGATAAATTCAGAATGGGTGAAGGACTTGAATATAAAGAGGGAAACTATAAACAAGTTAAGTGAACACAGAATAGTTTACTTGTCAGATCTGTGGGAAAGGAAAGACTTTAAAACCAAGCAAGAGTTAGAGAAAATTACAAAATGTAAATTAAATGGTTTTGATTATATTAAACTAAAAAGTTTTTGTACAAACAAAAACAATGTAGTCAAAATCAGAAGGGAAACAACAAATTGGGAAAAAATCTTTATAACGAAAAACTCTGACAGGGGTCTAATTACTCAAATATACAAGGAGTTAAAGCAATTGTATAAAACATCAAGCCATTCCCCAATTGATAAATGGGCAAGAGACATGAATAGGCAATTTTCAGGTAAAGAAATCAAAAGTATCAATAAGCACATGAGAAAGTGTTCCAAATCTCTAATAATTAGAGAAATGCAAATCAAAACAACTCTGAGGTACCACCTCACACCTAGCAGATTGGCTAAAATGAAAGAAGGGGAGAGTAATGAATGTTGGAGGGGATGTGGCAAAATTGGGACATTAATGCATTGCTGGTGGAGTTGTGAACTGATCCAGCCATTCTGGCTGGCAATTTGGAATCATGCTCAAAGGGCTATAAAAGAATGCCTGCCCTTTGATCCAGCCATACCATTGCTGGGTTTGTACCCCAAAGAGATCATAGATAAACAGACTTGTATGAAAATATTTATAGCGGCGCTTTTTGTGGTGGCAACAAATTGGAAAAGGAGGGTATGTCCTTCAATTGGGGAATGGCTGAACAAACTGTGGTATATGCGGGTGATGGAATACTATTGTGCTAAAAGGAATAATAAACTGGAGGAGTTCCAGGCAAACTGGATAGACCTCCAGGAACTGATGCAGAGCGAAAGGAGCAGAGCCAGAAGAACATTGTATACAGAGGCTGATATATTGTGGTAAAATTGAATGTAATGGTCTTCTGTACAAGCAACAATGCAATGACCCAGGACAATTCTGAGGGATTTATGGTAAAGAATGCTACCCACATTCAGAGGAAGGACTGCAGGAGAGGAAACATATAAGAAAAACAACTGCTTGAAACGCATGGGTCAGGGTGGACATGATTGAGGGTGTGGATTCGAAACTACCACACCAATACAACTACCAACAATTTGGAAATTGGTCTTGATCAAGGACACATGACAAAACCAGTGAAAATGTGCAAGGCCATGGGTGGGGGGATTGCGGGGGGCGAAGGGGAAAGGAGGAGCATGAGTCATGTAACCATGTTAAAAATGAATATTAATAAATGTTTGAAAAAAAATTAAAATAAAATAAAATAGTGACCTATTCTCAGAGTTTTTGTTTAAGTAGAGTTCCATAAAGAAGTCACTTATAGCAATCTCCTGTATCTGAGACATGTATATCTGTCTCTGTAACTATAATAAATCTTCAACAGAATTACTATTCATAACTAAAATGGTTAAATGATGTTAGATACATTCTGTTTAAGATGGCATGGAAGCATATAGTACATATTATAAAGATTTCGTTTTTTTTATTTTAATGAAAATTGTCAAATGTAAGCTATTACCCTTAAAACATGGAAAAAATTTTGATTCCAATTATCCTCTGCTTGGCTCCAGGCAGTGATAATTCTATTATAGACAGTTTCTTCAGAGAAAGCTGGAGCTGTTAACTTCAGTGTATGAATATATGTATGTAGGTATTTGTCTACATATATACATACATGCAGATGCATACACACACATATATATACATACATATTTTCTTGATGTAAGCATTTTCGAGATATACATTTTCCCTTAAATATTGTTTTGCCTATATCTCTGAAATTTTGACATGTTGTTTCCTTGTCATTTTCTTTAATAAAATTGTTAATTATTTCTATGATTTGTTCTTTGACCCACTCATTCTTTTGGATAAAGTAATTTCCAATTAAATTTTAGTTTTTTTTCCTCTGACCCTTTCTTCGGTGTAATTTTATAGCATTATGGTTTGCAATGGATGCATTTAATATTGCTACTTTCCCATATTTGGTTGTGAGGCTTTTATGATCAATTTTTGTGAAGATTCCATGTACTACAGACTAAAGTTATATTCCTTTCTATTCCTATCCAGCTTTCTCCAGAAGTCTATCAAGTCTATAACTTTTCTAAAATTCCATTCACCTCCTTAATTTCATTCTTTTTTATTCTGGATTTCATTTATCTAATTCTGAGAGGAGAGGTTAACATCCCCTACTATTATAGTTTTATTGTTGATTTCCTCTTGTAACATGTAATTTCAATTTAAGAAATTTGAATGCTATGAAATTTGGTAGATATGTTTAATACTGACATTACTTTGGTTTCCTTCCTTATCTCTTAATTAGACCAATTTTCATTTTGATTATAATTGCTACCACTGCTTTTTTTTTCCTTTTTAACTTTAGCTGAATCATAGTGCATTTTGCTCTAGTTCTTTACTTTTACCTATGTGTGTCTCGCTATATAAATGAGTTTCTTGTAAACAACACATTGTGGAATTCTGGCTTTTAATCCATTGTGTTATCATCTTCCATTTTATAAATAAAATAATCCCATTCATATTCACAGTTATGATTACTCAATTGTATATTTCCCTCCATCTTATTTTTTGCCTGTTTATCCTTCTATTTCTTTCCAGTCACTCCCTATTTATTAATGTTTTTGCTTCTGTCTACTCACCTCCACAAATGCTCTCTGTCTTTTGTCTCCTCTCTCTCTCCCCTCCCTTTTTTGATTTACCTACATTTTTTACTTCCTTATTGGGTAAAATAGGTTTCTATACCTAACTGAGGGTGGATGTTATTCCCATTTCGTGTACATTCTGATAAGAGTAATGTTTAAGTAATACTCAACTCTCCCCATCTTCTCTTCTACTCTATTAATTCTTACATACTTTTGCATATGTGATATTTAATCCCCATCTTTTTCTCTTTTTCTTTTTCACAATGTATTATTCTTTCTTATCCCTTGATTTTTATATCATTCCATCATATTCAAATAACTCCATGTTCTCTGTCTATATATTCTCCTATTCATTGCCCCAATAGTCATAAAGTTTTTAGTATCTTGTTATATTGATTTTGACAGAGATATTTGGGAAGCTAAAGGAATGCCCAGTTATCAGTATCTTGCTGGACTCACTCCTCCCCCACTAATAGGCTTGAGTGAGAAGGGAGGGGCACAATCTGGCTGAGTACTCCTTATACTCTCTCCCCTCCCATCAAGCAGTTAGAAAGTAGTTGGAAATGGTGGTTAGTCTGATATCTTCTGGCAAGGCTAAGCTAAGCTAAACTTCTTAAGATGTAACTTTCTCAACTTATTTCCCCACAGGTTTGACTAGGGGAAAATAGGAGAAGCTTGATGTCATGTAATTATCAGGGACAGAAGGAGGATCTGACTTGTATGGGTCAAACACCTGAAGGAAACTTAGCTGAAGATGGATGTGAGTATTCCCCGAAATAATAGCCAGGCACAACTCCCAAAGATGAAAATTTTCTGATAAGAGAGGAAGGGAAGGACTGGAGGTTTGGTCAAAAGGTAAAATCAGGTCTGGGAAGCCCTAAACTGTTAGGTTGGAACAGCCCCTCCCCCCAGGAGGTAGAGGTAGCCTTTATATCTAGCTTGCCCTCAAAGCCTATAATTAATCTCTTCTAAAATCTAAATAACTAAATAACAATTGTGCTGTTGCTGGAAAGGTCTAGTTCAGCTAAACAGGCTAGCAGCAGTGAAGAAGCAAAATGGCTTTTGCCACAAGACCTCCAAAGCGATCAAGAACTGGAATCAGCAAGCAGAGTGACCTGCTCACTTCAACCTCCAGGAACCAACTGCCCCAAATTGCCCCTCACCCAGAGTTCTCTAGGGAGGACCCCCTGGAATTCTGGGTTGATGCCTGATCCTGTATCTTGCAGGAATTCCACCCTGCCATCTCCATGTTACAATCTTCAATACCTTAAGTATCCTAATTACTTCAGGTACTTCAAGTATTATAGATATATTAAGCATCTTAGTTATTACCTTCTTACTAGTAATATAATCAGGACTGCTTTTCTCCCTCTTTTGCTTTCTCTGTATTACATTGGTTTCCACATTTACCTTGCTAAGGCTGATGTGCTCTTTCCTTGCTACTTTGTACTGTATCATTTCTGAGTTTCACTGAGCTTGTTTAGCATTTTCTTCTCTAAATCAGTGATCTATGTCCTCCTTGTTGCTATCTCCCACATTGCTCTGGAACAAAGGACTATTTCACCCCTTCTCTTGGTTCTATTGCTTCAGGATTCATTTTGAGGTGCTTTTGTTCTTCTGTGGTCATTTGGAGGGTGATTTGAAGGCTCTGTTTCTTATTTTGCTCTCTTGGCAACCAGAAATCTACTCCAAGACACTTTTCGCTTCTAATTTACATTGCAGTTACTTCCCAATATACCACTCCCCTAAGTGCAGGTACATACACATGTGTTATTTAAATAAGTTCTGGGGTGCCATTTAGAGGTATTTAGGGCTCATTTGAGCCTTAAGATATGTAGATATATAACAAACTTCTTGTGGACGTATTGGGGACTTTGGAAACTACATTTCCCATGATTCCTTTTGTAAAAAATGGAGGCAGACAGGAAGTGTGATGATGTAAGAGAATGATATAAGACTCCTGGGGTCATTGGAAGCTCTCTCTTTGCTACCTAAGTGTGCTCTCTGGGGGAACGTAGAAAAGATTAGGTAAAGTATGGAACATAATGGGGGAGGCGGATTTTTGAAATAGCCAGGCGCATGGTCTGATTTTATTCTATCAACATGAGCCTAAATAAAATATTAGTTATCCTCATAATATCAGCCTTGATCATTTTTAAAAATAACACACACACACACACACACACACACACACACACACACACACCCCAAAGAATTTAATGGAATAGATGTACATTTAAGGAAAATAAACATGACCATGTCATATAGAGTCTGCCTCATTCCTTTATCTATACTGAGAAAAAGGGATATATATTCAATGCAATGGCCACTGTTTATTATATTTCAAGTTGTCCAGTATCCATTGGCATAATTATACTTTTTATTACATTAGTCATTATGTATCCTTATATTTATCTCTTGTTATGCAATCAAATTTAATTATAACCACAAAATCCTTCAGTCATTCCTCAATTAATGAGCAATTAACGAATACCAGTTTATTTCCATTTACTCCATTTTTCTTTGTCCAACTTTGTTTAAAACACTACCTTTTGGAAGGAAAAAACTAGAGTGTGATCCAATGAAAAAAACCTTGAACCAGGAAAAAAAAAGAACAAAGTTGACATCCTGACTCTACAACTTCTTACCTGGATAACTTTGGACATTTCTTTCCATTCCCTTTACTTCTGATTCGTCATTTATAAAATTACAATGTTGGACTGAATGATTTCTGAGTCCATTGAAGTTTTGAACCTGTGAGCAGTAAATATTTACTGCCAGACTCATGTTGGGGATTCTTTGACTTGCTTGGTTTCCAAATATCCTTCTAAAAGTTTAAATTGTCAGGTCCTTGGAATAGTCTAATGGAGAGGGCATAATCTGTTTCTTATTTGAAAGGATGAAGAATGTTCTCTTTAAACTGATAAATCACAACTCTAATGAATTAATTGCTCCAAAAGCCTCTACAAAAATTATTTTGTAGGAAAATTTCACTTTGGAATAGCTGCTGTAAATGCATCATGACCTCTAGTTTTTATATGATAAATTATGTCCTATCTAAAATCACTGTCAGTAATTATTTATTATGCTGGTTATGAATTGGCTGTTCTGCCACTAAATTAATTTTAATGCAAACATTTTATGTTTGTATCAGAGTACAAATGCGTATTTATAAAACATGTAGAATTTTTAAATGATATTACATATACAGTGAAATGGTTATCACCACTAAAGATTTCTTAACCTGTTTTGTGCAATAAAAATCTCTGGCAGTTTGGTGAAAGGGAAAGAAAAATGGAAAGGGAATAAGAATTTATAGAGAGCCTACTATGCACCAGGATCTGCATTCACTGCTTAAAAATAGTATCTCATTTGTTCTTCACAATATCTCTGAGAGGTAGGTGCTGTTATTTCCATTTTAAATTGAGAAAACTTAGGCAGACAGGAGTGACTTACTCAAAATTATAGAGCTAAAAAGAATCAGACCCAATAATCTATCCATGTTCTGTGTGTTTTATTTTTTGCATTAAACAAAAAAAAATCTTTAAAGAGGGACCAAATGTTTTTAAATGCAAAAATAAAATACTTAGGCTTATAAGATAAATTAGTGATATTAAAATCATGTTATCAAGTTATAAAAATATTCACAGATAGCATATTAAAATATATTTGATGATAGAAACAAAGCTCACTGACATATTGTCTTGATTCTGGTATTATTATTATTATTGTTGTTGTTGTTGTTGTTGTTATTATTATTAGCACATGTTAGACAGCAATAGCAGAAAACACATCAGAGAAACTAAAGCAGCTGAGGACTTTGCCAAACCAATAGAGTGAAATCATCACAGGACCCAGGTGCTTCTTTAGCATCAATAATATAGGTTGTGTGGACTGTGAATATGTCTTTGCCACTGGACTCCCTCGCCATAGGTATTCTCTACACCCATCCTGTGAGAAGCATATGAATGTGCTCTTTAAATTTTGTGTCTCCCCCACTGTACCTCTGTGAGTGCATTGTGTGTGGGCTATCTTTCCTCTTATTTATCTTGTTGGTTATTTTGTTAAATATTGTTTGCTCTGAATTAATCTAAGTTCTGTCTGGCTAGAAAAAGAAGCATATCAATGGGAGCTTCGAGTTTTGAGAAAATACCTTCCAAAATAGTAGGACTATTTGACCAGTAAAGTCCATTAAAATTCTAAAATTCTTTGGTCATGTATGTGGATTCCAAAGGTATGTATGTTGGGTGTGATAACCATATAAAAAGCAAGCACACACGGATAGATAGTTTCTCTATATAACAAATAAGCCTACCTTATTCAATATTAGATGGTAGAAAAAAATTAGTATGACTTCCCCTCTCTCATCTTAAGGATTTTTCCTTTGTAAGTTGAGAGGGGTAGACAAGTTAACCTATCAGGTCCAATTTAGCTGAGATATTATTCCATGAATCACAAAATATATGTAGATCTGAAAGTAATATAGATGATAAATCCAGCATGATTTCTTTCATATTCTTATAAAAAATGTGAGAGGACAAGAGCTAGAAATCCTTGTTATTCCAATCCCTTAATAGCAATAGAGCCTGTGGCTAAAATATACATTCTTAGTTCAAAATGAGTTGGTAGATTTGTGTTAGTCAGGAGAAACAACTAAAGAGCTTTCTTATGGTAGAAAGAAAGCCAGCTTGGTTTCCAAGCAGCAAAATATGCCTGAATGATTCAGTAGGAGCAGAGATTACCAATTAACTTTCCCCACTGTATTTTAAGTTAAATGATCCTTAAACAGCAAAGGTGCATGCAAGGTAGGGGAGGGTGAAAAAGGAGCGTGGATGTGTAGCAGGTTGCAGTGAACATTCTAGGTAGGAAAGCATCATCACAAATCAGTTCAATTGCCTTCTCCCTGTCTGTGTACCCCCTTATTTGGACTACAATGAGAGTAATAGCTGGTATTTCTATAGGGCTTTAAAATTTGGAAAGAAAGTTTTATATATAAATTTTATATATTATATTTTAATATATTTATATTGGTTTTATATTTATATTAAATTTTATTTTGATTGATATAAAATTTTATATTATATTAATATATAATAGTTATAATAGTAATATATAATAGTTATAATAGTAATATATATTATTACTGTGCTCATGTCATGTGAGATTTACTTGAAGGAACTGAAAATGTTTATCCTAAAGAAGGCTCAGAAAGGATGTGGACATTGAGTACAAGGACTTGTTGGGGAAAGCTGTCATGTAGAAGAGACTTGATCTCTCTGGTCCCAGGGGTAGAACATGTAGCCAAGTCTGGAAAGCTACAAAGAAACAGATAAAGGATTGATGTAAGGAAAATCAGTCTTGTGATCAGGGTTAAACCCAAATGCCTCAAAAAGCAATGGATGCACTTTCCTGAGGATCTTCAAGCATAATGTGAAGGATCGTTTGGCACATTTGTCCTAGTAGAGGGTTCTTTTTCTGGTTTGTGTCAAATCTGAACATCACTGTAGTCCTTTCAAACTGAAATACTATGATTCTGATACTCAGAATGAAGAGAAAGATAAGGCACTATTCTTATCCCTATTTTTTAGAGGCAAAAACAAAAGCCCAAGGGAAGAAAAGGGTTAGAAACAAACATGAGGAAGGAAATCACCAACTTTGAAAGGAGCTAGTGAGTGAGTCTCCACTGAAAGAGAATGCAAATCATCAGGGGTAGAATGGTCTCAAATGAGTGAAACCCACTCATCTAGATAACCTAAACTCCTAATTAGGCATATAAACACACACACACACACACACACACACACACACACACACACATTGAAGATGAGATTTTTGGCAGCTTTTTTCAAGGCAAATTGTGAGCATTGGTGGGTAGCTGGGAGCCAATCCTTTTGCAGCAAAGCTCAAAGAAAACATCAGTCCAAGAGATTCAATTTGACTACAAAGTAGCCCTCTTGTCTGAGAAAAGGAAAGTTCTTGTTTGAAGAAAATATTAGATGATAGCTCCCTAGGTAGGTGGGAAAAGATTTTCACTCATAACTGATTCTAGCATTAAGAATGGTAATGTAGGTTATTAAACTATATTTTATTAATGTAAAATTCAATTGACTCAGGATAATTAGGTTTACTAGAAATGGTCTGGAGGTAATGAATGTATCAATGTAGAGGAATGTGTGTGCTAGATTTGGAAGGAGAGGACCTGGGTTTGAATCTTTATAATCATTTTATATTTTGCATCCTTTTCATGTATTTTATGGTCCAGCTACACTGGCCTACTTCTTGTTCCTCACAAATGAGATTCCTGCCTGATACCATTCCTAATCAATGGCTATCTCTCATGCCTGCTTTCCCTCTTCACCTCCATTTCCTGAGTTTCCTGAATTCCAGCTTGCTTCACAAATTCCCTTAAATCCCATTTACTGTAGGAAGCCTCTCTCTATATCCCCTCCAAATTATCTGCCCTCTGAAATTATCTTCCATATATATATGTCAACTGAGAATAATTTATTAAGTGTTGCAAAGCAGTGTTGAACCCTAGGGATACAAAGAAAAGAATAGCCAAAACCAAAACCAACCACAATAATAATAATAAAAAAAAAAACTAAAACACAAAGCCTACCCTCAAGATACGTAGAAGATATAGTAAATAAAGGTAATCTAAAAACCTTTTGCAAAAGGTGAAATTTGGCATGAGTCTTGAAGGAAGCCAGGGTAAATAAGAAGTGGAAATGAAGGGTAAAAATATTTGATTTGGGAGGGAAGGAAGCCCCTCCCACCCCAAATGGAAATGGAGTTCACTGTTTGAAGAACTTTAAGTTGACCAATGTAGCTGGATGATAGTGGTTGGAAGATTGGATAATAAAGCTGGGGAAGTTGGAAAGAAAGAATATAAGCTCCTTAAAGGCCAGGACAATTTTTCTGATTTAATTTGTATTCAATATACTTAGCATAGTATCTGGCACATAGTTATCATTTCACAAATGTTGGTTGACCAGCTGAATCCAACAGAGAGAAATAAGATATATTGTGAATTACATTTCAAAACTTGCTATATCCATCCCAAGTTAATGTAGGATATATACTCAATTAGCAAATAGGCATTTATTAAATGTCTGTTATGTATCAGGCAATGTCGTAAATTCATGAGACTTAAAATAGAAGCAAAAAGCAGTACCTGATCTCAAAGAGCTCAGAATTTAGTAGAGGAGACTAGTGGACATACAATATACTATTCAATAATAACAACTGATTAATAATAAGCTAGCTGTTGGTGGAATTGTGAAGTGATCCAATCATTTTGGTTCTGGAATTATTCTCCAAGAGTTATAAAACTATGTATACCTTTTGACTCAGCAATATCACTAATATCTTTATTTCCTAATGTGATCAAGAAAAATGGAAAAGAAACTATTTATTCTAAAATATTTATAGCAGTTCTCTTCGTGGAGACAAAGAACTGGAAATTCAAGGAGTGACCATCATTTGGGAATGATTGAACAAGTTGAGACACATGATTGAAATAGAAAATACTATGCTATAAGAAAGGACACACAGTTTAATTTTGGAAAAGCATGGAAAGACCTATGTAAAATTATGGAGAATTCAATGAGTAAGATCAAGAACATTATATACAGCAACAGAGATATTGTTTGAAGAATTACTTGTGTAGGTCCACTTCCAGAGAAAGTTGATAACTATAAATTAATAAGACATAGTTTTATATATACAAATCAATTTTTGTTAAATGATACTTTCTCTGATGGGGAGAGGGGACAGAGGGAATTAACTGAATATTTAAAAGTAACAAACATAAAAACAAATTTTAAAAATTAAAAAATAACTATTGAGTTGATTATCAGAATTAGAAAAGTCCCATTCCAAAATATAATAATTTTCAATGGAAACTTACTATTTCATCTCCCTTACTATCTATTACATTAAAAGGTAGAATTTTCACATTACCATCACTTATAACAACCAGCACACAATCCTACCCCTCCAGAGATGGCCACACAATGATTGGGTCTTGGAATGTGGATAATTGAGCAATCAAAGGGAATAATTTCTGTACCTCTCACATGTAATGGCTAGGGCTTTAGACACTGCTTGGTCTGATGTGTGGGGCTTCAGTTAATCTTCCAAGAAATAGAATGAAATGAGTACAATCAAGAGAACATTATATACATTTATAGAGTTAATATTTGAATAATAATTTGTGAATATTCACTTCCAGAGAATGAGAAATAAAAACATGAAAGACATAATTTATATATTTTGCCAGATGTTGCTGTCTTAATTGTGGAGAGAGAAGGTAAGAGCTCAATAAAGAAATAAATAAAACATTTCAAAAAATTTACAATCAAAAATAAGATAAAAAAAGAAAAAATGCTCAATAAAATTTAAAGTACTATATATGTGACACTTATTATTATCATTATTGTGCTTAAATAAAACTTTACAATCAACCTCTTTAAAATGTCTTCCAACAACTCCCTGAAGGAGCTTTCTTGGTATGATTTCATATCTGTTTTTTCAGGACTTTTTCTTTTGGCATTTATGAAAATTATTTTTATTTTTAAATTATCCAAGGAAATTCTTAAGAAAAAAATGGTTTTTATACCTCTGGCTTTCAGGCAAGAAGAAGCTTATTTTGAATTTTCTTCTTATCCTTTACCATACTGGCTATGTGCCATGCAGTGCCAGGCCTACCCTAAAGTGGTCCCAGGCAGGAGAAGGTTAAGAATTAGACCTTATATTATCTCTTGTTTTAAAGCTTACCAAGCACTTGGATGTTCATTATCTAATAAAACAGTGTGCCTACATCAAGTTAAATGGGTCATACTTTAAGCTAATTTACTTTTTTGTGCATTTATTTTTTTTCTAGATTACATTTTGATATACTTTTTAACATTAGTTTTCTGATATTTTCTAATCCATTTTCTCTCCTCTCTTATCCCTCTCCTGTCCCCATCAAGGCACATAATATTTGTACCTATATTATAATAAAATACGTATTTTCATGTTTATTGTATTATTAAAAAGATACATATTACTCACAACTAAAAAAAATTCATGGAGGAAATAAAGAATGGAATGTTTCAATCTACATTTAGGCTCTGTCAGGTCCTTTAGCTGTGGATAATCTTTTTAGTCTTTAATAGAGTTTTTGGAGTTGTCTTGGAACCATGCTTTATTGAGAATAGTTAAGTCATTCATGGCTGTTCATCATACATTATTGTTGTTAACATGTGTACAATGTTCTCCTGAATCTGCACAGAAGCCATGGCAAGTTCCAAAACTTTCTAAAAAATGGATGGACTCTTTTATGAAGAAATTAGGATTTTAAAGTAAGGTAGTAGCCACAGCTGTCAGACAAGACCTGAAGGTTCCAAGTATGGAACAGTGGTAAGAGAAGGGGGCTTTTCCTATGTGACTCTGGTGACTAATGGCAGTTAGGGTGCTTGGCTTAACTGTCTGAGTGAAGAGCTAGGAAAAGAGGATTGTTTCCAGCAAGAAACTATCTGTCCATTGAGGAAACTCAGGTTGAGCATCGAATTTAGTTCTGTATGGTGGACATGCAAACTAGTTCATCTCCCTGACTTCATTACCCTTTGAATTTAATTGCTGTGATGCCTGAGATCCTGGGGAGCTGAGATCGTTGGTGGAGCTAAGGAGGACTCATCAATGAGAAATCCTTTACCCCTTCTGACCAGCCAGGCTTGTCCTGACAGCCTGTGTTAGTGTAGGAGAAGAGTGTCCCACCTACCAGCCCTTTAAGTTCATCCATAGCTGATTAGATCTAGTGTGACTTTTCCCCTTATTATCTGCCCCTTGAACTTGGCATTAAACTGTTTTCCATATACTTCCTGTTTTTCCTCTACTCCAACAAGAACCCACATTGAGTTACATTTCCAAATCTGGCTTCCTTGGCTAGTGTGGTGGACTGTTAAACTGTGAACTGACAGTTACCCAACTTGTGTGTTTACCCTGCCACTACCCGTTCTCCACATCCCTTGTGTGGGTTTCCAGTGTATTTAGTCAGTCCTGTTCCTTGTGGGGTTGTGGGTCTGGACCTTGTTGTGTTTTGGCACCCTTGATGGGCACTCGTTAGTTCCCTTGCTTATTTCAACTCTTCATTATAACACACATGTGGTAACTAAAGGAGACATTCTATATAATGGAATGGAAATTGCTCTAGTGTGATTTATCCTGACTGGTATTATGGGTTTCATGGGTCATGCTGAATAAACCAACATATCAGTTTGGGTAGTAGATGATTCCTTTCCCATATGAACTGTCCCAAGTGACAGAGATCATCCATAATGGAATTAATGTCATTAGTCCAGGGATTCACAACATGAAGATAAAATAGTATAATGGGACATGCCTAAAATTTTTTCATAAAGGTTTCAAATCTCTACAAAGTGAAAATCCAATATCAGTCCCTAACTAGAATGCTCAACAAGTGGCAATTGTTTACTCGATTTTCTGTTTTATGAAAATAATTTTAGTATCAAAATACAAATAATCTTAGATCATCAAAAGTCTTTGATCCATCCTTTGTGATACACTATTAGTCTATAAAACAATCATGTGATTTCTATGTGGAGATTGTTAATTTTCAAAGTATTCTCTAAACCACCTGTGAGTCAATCATAGCATAATGCCATTCACTGGTAAATCATAGCTGATAGAAATTATTTGAAACCTACCTTCTCAGCTTTAAGATAAAAGTTAGATGGTGGAGAAGATGATTCAACAGTCTGCAGTTTACAGGAAATATGTAAGATCCATAATTATATTGTGTTTCCTAAACCATCTTTGAATTTCTTGTGACACAAAATGGGATCCCTGATAATTTTCAATGATGAGCTACATGCTCCCACAATTAAGAGGATTATAATTTGTTTTGTATATATTCTTAGTGGTGGCTGCATGCATAGAAGAGGCAAATCCTAGACTAGACTATAAAGCTCCATCGGTGAATAATATTGTTGATTTTTAGAATTAGGAAGTGAACCTATGTAATTGAACTGCCATCATTCTTCCATATAAAATTTCTATTGCACCTTGTTTGTGGTCCTCTACAAGGACATTTGATATTTTCCACTGAGTTCTATTGGGTCTTTGAGATAAGGTATTTGTACTGGGAGAACTTAACTATAGCCTATCTGTATCCTAGTCACTTTCTGAGGAACAGCAATCTCAAGGGGAACATTTAGCAATTGGAATTTGGGGTTGTTTGGTCTTCTCAAATATTCTGGAACTGTGCATTTTTCCTTTTTATTCTTAGTGGTTTAGTTTTAGGATTGACAATCAATGGTAAACTGGCAAATATTTAATACTTAGCTCTCTTGAGTGATATATATTATATAAATAGAGATTTTGAAAATTTGGACTTCATACTCCAGAAGTCCCTTAGTATTTCCCAAAATTCCCTTTAATCTCTCCTTTGCCTCCACGTTTGAGTGGTCACATTATTGTTTTATAAATTCTGTAGCTCCTCCCTCTGGCTCTTCTTTTATGAGCAGGCTGGGTGGTTTAGGTAGTTTTTTACTTTAGTTATTATTAATAAACTTTTAAAAATATAAAATTTTATTAAAATTAATAAATTATTTTGTTCATTAAATTTTTATTTTATTAAATATTATTAAAATATTAGGTTATTCATATTAATTTTAACCTCCACTATATATGTGTATGTATGTATATATATGCATATATATAAAACTTCTAAGCCTAATCTTCATTATTAACATTTTAAATGCTATCTAAATCCAGACACAATAAATCAAACCCTGATTTGTAGTATTTGCCACTTTCTGTATCATATATGCTTGCAATGAAATTTTGACAATTGTCTTTCTCAGTTCAGTTCAAGCTCACTACCCATAACCTTAATTTGGTTCTCTGTTATTCTTTTAGGAGGATAATATATGGCAATAATATTTTAAGAGGATACATCATACACTTACGTATATCATTCCCAATGTTGTTATTCTACAATTGTTTAAAAATAATCATCCATTGTGATTTTTCCCATTTGGCAGACCAGTCAGCTAGTCCATTTTTTATGCTCCACTGGACAGCAAATATATGAATGGATATATCCCATTAGTGTCTGTGGCCTTGGCCACTACATGGGTAATAACTTTAAGATATTTAACACATCATTCAGCATATTGGGCTGATTATTCCTTGTGCTCACTAGCGAGAATGGGAATTTACTATTTTGCCTCTACTTTTCAATATCAACTGGTAGAGGTAAGACCCTGCAGGACACAAACTTCTCAGCTCCAGAGCTCCATTCTTAATCCACCCCAGCTAGTCAGGATCTCAAATGATTCATGAAATCTAGGAAGCCAAAATCATTATTTATTATACTTTCAGACTTCTTATTACTAGCTGCCATGCTACATATTCTCTATGTTTCTCCTACTCCCACCTTCCAGTTTTAGAATTAAAATCAAAACTACCATTGCTACTAGAAAGTTTGGATCAATATAGTAATCTATAGCTTCACTCAATATCCATGTAATTTTCAAAACAAAATGTCCTTCGTAGCCACCACTTCTCTAATATAGTACCTTTCCTTATCAAAAGGAAAACATTTTTAGAATATCTCTATTTTGTGTATGTTTTCCCAATACTTAGTACAATGCTTTACACAGTATAGGATGCACTTAAATTGTGTTTATTCATGCATATATCCATTCATGGGGTAATTTCTAACCACGAGTGAGAGATTACCCTTAGTTTTCTTGTGATGTCCCCCTAGAATTGTCCCCACTGGGCCAGAGGGCTTCCTTGACCTTCCTGGACAGTTGCTATTGCTTGCAAGAGGGGAATGCCTCTAAAGTTGACTGAGCATGTCTCTTTGGTAGCCAGAATCTTCTGTAGGTCTTTGTATAACTTATTTTCTGGAAATACTATTTTCACTTAACTAATATGATCTCTTGTCATCTGCCTAACATATATCTTTCTAAAATCCTCTGGAATATCAGTAACTCCATCCTAATGTGATTTCCTGACCCTCTGCCACTCTTTCTATTTCTGATAAAAAAGAATGTCCTATAAATTAGATGTTCTTCTAACAGATTATAATTTTGAGTAGAAATCTGGCATCTTTCTGATGCAGAAGCCCAAAGCAATATTTATTTTTACTGTTTCTTTCACTAATGGGCTTCTGGAAGAGATCATATTATGTGTTCACCTTGTATTGAACATTTCAAAGTCATATTGACCTCTAGATCTCAAGAACCCAGGGCTAGGGAAAGCCAATGTTATACACTGCTTTGGATAACTCTCAAAGTCTCATTATCTTAATAGCTTTGCTTCTCCTACATACTAGATTTTGAGACTTCACAAATTAGTGTTGATATCTTGTTGTTTTGTAACTTATTGGACTGTGTCTTTTTCTATCAACTCATTCCTAAGAAGATCATTGGATATCCCCATGGAAGGGAGGCAGGCCAAGGGGATGCCATTCTAAATGTGGCTCCCTGAAATTTAATAACTTAATAACCTACACTGAGGATGGGAAGATAAGGTTTAGGATTTGAGTTTGTTTAGTTTCCTCAAAATTCCAATTTCCCTCTGACTTAGAAAACAACTTTTTCACTTGATAAATACCAAACTTAGTGGAAAGGAAAAGAATGCTGACTTGGAAATGGCATACCTAGCTTTGAACTACCATTGTATTCTTCAATTCAAATTAGATTGGATAGTGGAAGAATAGAGTTCGGGAAATATATGAGAAGTCAGGTTCACATTAGGACTGTGCTGCTACTTAGAGACACTTTTCTGCATTTGAAAAAGAGAACATTCATTTTGAAATAAAAAAGTTAGACTAAAAATAAAGTACAAGTATCCTATGGCTAAAAAAGAGAATTCAACCACTTGCTGAGAGATAGATAGCCCAAATCATACAAGTGAATGAGAAGGTTGACAAGTGGCCAGGAAGATTTTCTGACCCCATCTTAAGTTCCATGGTGACTTAATTAAAGCAGCATTAGAAAAAAAAAACATATTTTACATTAAGAATTTATTTTTGGAAAAGTTGCTTTAAAACAATCCTTATATTGTAATTCATAGCCTTAAATTTAATTATATTAAGAAATGTATGCCAATACTACTAATTGAATAATTTAATATATTTTGGGTTAAATGAATAAAAAAAAGAAAATCAAAATAGAGCAGACAAAATAATCCAGAGAGATTAGGAGAGCTAAATGAGAAGTTCCTATAACCAAGGCAATTTAGCTAAAATAGAGAACTCCCAGTGTGGAAAATATCTCCCTATATAGAGAATACAACTGACTTAAATTTAGGATTTGGACAGAGTCAACAAGAAGAGCACTTAGAATGTAAATTACATGCCAATAATCAGGGAAACTGTATGCATCAGATGTAAGATTTTCATTTAGTTCTTCTAGGTCATCAAGGCTACCTGTAATATAAAATAATGAAGCAGAGATGTCATATTCTATGATATGATACTTTGATATGATATATGAAAATATCATGAAATATGAGAATAAATATGACACAATACAACTAAGTTATATAACCAAATGATCTATGATTTCCTTATTATGAGGAATTCCTGGTGTGGTAACTCTCCAATAAATAAAATCAGATCAAATTTATGTATGTATATATATATATATATATATATATATGGAGAATTTTATCAGATTCAGAAAGATTATGTGATTTGCCATGTAAATGGATGTTTTCCTCCAAAAGATAAATATTAATAGATAGAAAGAAGAAAATAAACTAGAAAAAAGTTGAGAGAAATTAGGAGAACTAGGAAAATAAGAGATTCTAATAACTGAAGCAAAAAATGGTGAGCAACAGAAAGAAAAGTAGCAGAAAGATTCAAATGGGTGACTATAAAGATTTTATGTGTGTGTGTGTTTGTGTACAAGATGAAACTGATTATTTTCATGTGATTCTGTTTGAAAAGAATTTGCATCTTTGAAAGATACAAATCAAAATTGGTGTGTTACGTTCTTTCCAGTTGCTGAATTATCTTGGACAGAAGGTTGACTTTTTTAGTCTTCAGGTCAAGATAGATTTCCTGGCACAGTAAATATAATGCTGGACTTGAAATCAGGAAGAGTTGGTACTAAATCATGCCCTAGTACTTACTATAAGTGTGATATTAAGCAAATCCCTTGATCAATATGAGTCTCAGTTATCTCATCTTTGAAATGGTGATATATAGCCATGAGAGAGAACTTTTCATTTGCCCCTGGTCAAGCACTACAAACTACACCTAG
Source organism: Gracilinanus agilis (assembly GCF_016433145.1). Lineage (NCBI taxonomy): Eukaryota > Metazoa > Chordata > Mammalia > Didelphimorphia > Didelphidae > Gracilinanus > Gracilinanus agilis. The sequence continues at coordinate 141,324,693 of NC_058135.1, forward strand.
GGCACTCAAGATGAAAATCGCATTCACTTAAAGAGGGAAGGAAGGATAATACCCAGCAGAAGTAAAAAGAGACCTCAGTATATTTTGAATTTACAGCTGGGGAAACTAGTTACCAAGAGCCCCAAAAGAATGGTGATAATGTAATGCTCCTGTTTAAAAATAATCATTACCTGTTAGTATATACTGAGTTAAGTTGTTTCTTTAAACTTGAAATTCAAGAAGACTGATTATTGGGGAATGGTGGAGTAGTGTAACCCCTTATAATAAACAGATGTTTTTTTTTTTTTTTTAATCAAGGTCTGAAAGAGGTCCTTATTCCAAACCACTAAAGTATGATGTTATAGTTGGAAGAGATTTTAGATCTTTTAAGGAAGTCTTTCATTTTGTTTGGAAGGAAAAACTAAGGACCAGGAAAAAAGAAGTGACTTCCCCAGGTTCACAAAATATGGCTCATTCATCTCTTATTAAAACTGACATTAAGGTGAATAGAAGTCAAATAAAGCCTATATCTCAAAGGCTCACAGAGTCAGAACTAGAAAGGATCTTAAAGTACTTGAGTTAATAACTGAAAAAAAAAAGCATTGGTTAACTGATAATATATGCAAAACACTGTTCTAAATGCTATGTAGTTATTATTCAGTATTTTTTCAGGTATGCCTGATTCTTTATGATCGCATTTGGAGTTTTCTTGGCCTAAATATTTGAGTGGTTTCCTATTTCCTTCTCAAGATCAATCTACAGATGAGGAAACTAAGACGAACTGGGTTAAATGACTTGGCCAGGTTTATATAACTAGTAAGGATCAAAGAGAAGATTTGAACTCAGGATCTTCCTGACTCCAGACCTGGCACTCCTCTGATTGAGCCACCCATCTTCTAGTGCTGAGCATACTAACAGAAAAATGAGACAGTGCCTTATTTCAGGGCAGTTACTTTATAATGGGGAAGACAATACATATGGAAGATTGTAATGGTAAATCATATGGAAAAATCTCATGGCTTCTAGAGCGAGCAGCAAAGCAAATGATAATGCTTCGTGTAATTTCTTTGGATCAAATCATATCAACTTCCTATTTTAAGAACTTTCCTTTTTAGATCATGTATAGCTTTGTCTTTAGCACCCACAGGAGTAGTTAATGGACTTATCCCTATAGGGGTGGCTTCCTACGATGATGGATATGAACAGTGTACTAGAAGCATTGGTATTCCAAAGACTCTGGGCTATGAGGTTCTGGGAATCTCCATTAGACCCTGTGGAAAAGACAGTTGTCCAGTTGGTAGTGGTGATTTGACTTGCCTAGCATATACTTCCTCTTGTTTCCCCCTCATGCTGCCCTGCTGCTTCAGCTAGGATAGCACGGCTGCCCTGCAAGTGGCAGTCGGTGGAGTTAGCTGACTTCTCCACAGAAGCATTATCCAGTATCCCAAGATGGTGGATGCGTGCGCTCCTCAAACATCCATTTATTTCCCATCTGGCTACACTCATTTTGGACTTTTACACCACTACCATGCCCCCAGTAAACCTATCCTTAAGAAACCTAATCATATTTCAAGATCTATTTAGTCTTGGTATTCACACTTCATTAGTATCCTTGACCTCTCTCATAGGACGATGGAACCATGGATTCTTCAATTTCATTTAAAGAGGAAAGACTTTTCTTGACTTTCCTGCCAGCACTTATGTTGTATTGTTTTCTGTTTCTTTGCCTTCTGTAACATCCCCTAATATTGGACAAACCTCAACCGCCTTCAATTTTCTTTTGTGTATTGTAAGATCTTCAAAGGTAGGAACTGTTTTTGCTTTTTTGTTTTTTTGTTTTTCTTTTCCAGAACTTAGCCCAGTACCTGACACAAGTTAAATTCTTTTTTTTTTAGGGTGTAATGTACATTTTTTTAATTTTTAATTTTTAGAAAAATTTTCCATGGTTACATAATTCATGTTTTTACTTTACCCTTCACCCCTCAACCCCTACCCAGTAGCTAACTTGCATTTCCACTGGTTTTAAAATGTGTGGTCAGTCAAGACTTATTTACATATTATTGATAGTTACATTGGTGTGGTCTTTTCGTGTCTACATCCCCAATCATGTCCTCATCAACACAAGTGTTCAAGCAGTTGTTTTTATTCTGTTTTCACTCCTGTAGTTCTTCCTCTGAATGTGGGTAGCGTTCTTTTCCATAGATCCCTCAGAATTGTCTTTCGTTATTAAGTCCTTAATAAAGGTAGATTGACTTTTGATTAGGACTATACAGATTAGACTGAATTGAAGATTATGGCAATGGGAGCTAGGAGAAGAGGGTCGGAGTCCTGAAAATCTCGGATTCTGTGATTCTATGAAGGTAGATTTCATTCATTTTTTTTTTCTCAAAAAAACTACCTATCTGCCCAGTGTTAGGAAATGGTCTTCAGTTGTTACTGATTGAGATGAGGAAGATGGACTTCTCAAAACTGCTTTCTCTTCTCAATTTACAGGTCACAAATCTAGAGCTGGGAAGAGAACCTATAGTCTCTGAAGTTCAATTTCTTTATTTTACATATGAGTAAACTTTAGCCCAGGGAGGCTAAATGACTAGCCCTAAAGTCAAACAAAGAAAATATACTAAAGATGGATTTTGAACCTAAATCCTCTACCTCAAGAAAGAGTGTTCTTTTCCTTTTCCTCCATTTGTTATATGGTATCTGTTTTTAAATCCATTAAGTCCAAGAGGAAAACTGAAATTATATATACTATTTCTTCCCAGGAAAGAATTTCTCCCAGACTTAGGCTAATCCCCTGTGTTTTATTTTAGCAAAGATTTCATATGGCTTTTACTTCTCTAAGGTATGAGTAAGTGGTATGATTGCCTGTCTAATGCCCTAATTTTTTAGATAAACCAAAACCCACAATATATGTTATTCTGGGGAACAACCAGTTTGGGGCACTGTAGAAGGAACTTTTCAGTTAGATTGGGTCAAATTAGATGATCTCTGTGTTCCTTTCTGATTCTGAAGTTCTATAGAAAATGGTTTTCATTCAGCCTTTGCTCAAATAAAATTAAGAGATATCTAGGGAAATTGAAGAATGAATACCTTGTATTGATGTGAGAAGTCTATAAATCAAAATGTTTCTAGTATTTTTACTCTAGTCATTTTAAAAACATGGGCATTCATTCATTCTGCATGCTTTTATTGAATACTTAAGAATACAAATATGTGTGTATGACACAAGCCCAATTCTCAATGGTCTTTACAATGTTATAAATAGGAGATGTTTGAGGTAAAATGGAGAAGAGTATAGAAATAAAAATGATACAATTTAGAGTGAGTAAATGCAAAAAAGATATCCAGGTAATGGACTTTGGGGAATAATTTTAGGAGAAAGAAAATGCTTGCCCACCCGTAGGTAGAGGTTGATTAGAAGAATTCATAGAGTAGATAAAATCTGAGAGCCTGGAAAACATGTAAAACCCAGCCCAATACTATATACTCTATCCAAAGGCAATAGAAAGTTTTGTAGGTTTATGAGTAAAGGAGTGAGGTGATTATGATAGTGAATAAATGGGTGCTATTGTGTAAGGCAGATTAAACAGATACTGGAAATTGCAAGATGAGTAAGGATCCTCCAATAATAATCTATAGAATGAACCATGATTTTCTAGAGGAAATTAAAAAAAATAGGGGATAGATGTATTATGCTGGAAATAACTCTGATTTTGCCATCAACGGGCATGGATTCAGTTTCTATCCCCGAAACCACCTGTGTGATTAAGGAAATTCACTTAACCTTTCTGGGCATTTGTTTTCATCTTGATCATTTCATCCCAAACATCCCTTCAAGGCCTTCATTATAGACCTATTAAGGTCTTGGCAATTTATTAAGGATGTGAGAAGAGAGAGATGTTAAAGCAAAGATGAGTCTGTTATGAGTTTTTATATCTACAGATATTGCTACTAATAGAAAAAGTGATTTAGAGTGAAATGGAAGATATTTAATTTAGTTTTAGATATATTGTGTCAGATGATAGTGAAACACTCAGGTGAAGATGTCTGGAAAACAGGTTGGAGTTTTGAGGCAAGGCTAGAAATAGAGAAAAATATTTTGAAGTCATCTGTGGAGGGCTATCAAATAAAGTAAGGATGCTGAATTAACTGACCAAAGAAAAGAGAAGAAAAAAAGTACCTAGAATATAACCTTGGAGAATATCATGTTTAAGAGAGGTCAGGAAGATGAGAAGCCAAAACAAAACAAAACAAAACAAAACAAAACAAAAAAACCATGATTAAATAGAAGAGTACCCACAGAGAACAATAAGAAAACAGGGATATGGAAGCCTAAGAAAGAAAAATAAATGTCAAAAATAACATTTAAAAATGTTGATCCTACCTAAAAAAAGTCAAGAGAGTGTGAAGACAGAGAAAATGTTGTGGATTTAGAAATTATTAGTAGTATTTGCAAAATCATACAGTTTCATTTTGGGGAGTCCAATCCACATTTGAAAATGAATGTCTTTTACCACACCCAGAGAAATTGTTTATCCAATTTCTACTTTTGACTTCTACTCAGGAGAAACACATTGACTTATAAGATAGGCAATATCATTTCATTGCTAGGGAATGTTTCCTTATGTGAAGCCCAAATCTGTCTCTTTATCATTTATATCCATTGATTCATGTTCTGCCCTCTCAGGTCAAACAAAAGGTGTTTCTTGTTTTTCAGTCGTTTTAGTAACATCTGCCTCCTAACCTTATTTAGTTTTCTTGACCAAGATACTGAAATAGCTTGCCATTTCCTTTCACATTTTAGAGAAAAATGAAACTGAGGCAAACAGGGTTAAATGACTTGTCCAGGGTCACAGAGCTAATAAGTGCCTGAGGCTAATTTTAAATTCACAAAGATGGTTTTCTTTAGTTCTAACCCAGCACTTTATCTACTGCATCACCTAGATGCAATCTTTTTTCATTGTAAAAGCCTTACAAATACCCAAAGCCACAATGACATTCCTCTCATGGGAAGACAGAAGGAAATGAGCACTTATTAAGCACTGACTTCTGTGCCATATATTTTGCTGTTTTACAAAGATGCTCATTTAATTTCCCCTGCAAACTTATGAAGTAGGTGCTACTATTAACTTCATTTTATACTTAAGGAAAATAAAGCAAACAGAAGTTAAGTGATTATACAGCTAAGTGTTTGATGCCAGATTTGAACTAAAATCTTCCTGACTCAGCTCAGAACGGCCAGGGCAGAGTACAGTGGGATTCCTCCACTTTTGTGAATACTCTCCTATTAATGCAGACTGAAGACAAGCTATCTTTTTTTTGTCTGCTCCTGTTATCTGATATTGAATTTGTAGTTTACTAAAACACCTATAGCTTTTTTCATATAAACTTGTATCTGGTAATATCTCTACATTTGGTATTTGGGCAGGTACTTTTTTTTGGTCAATTGTAAAGTTTATCTAAATTAAATACATCTGATTAGAATTTACTCATTGTTCTAGTTTGCCAAGAGGTTCTTGGAATCCAGCTCTATCTTGCATCATGGTAACCAGCCTTCTCAGTTTGGTGCCATCTGTGAATTTCAATAGTGTGTTCTCTATGCCTTTATCCAAATACTGTTACTTCAGCAAGAACTCTTCTAGTAGAGTGCTGGATTAAATAGAGAGCAAGTATAGATTGCTCCTGCTGGGGGATTTAGAACTGAAACAAAGGAAATGGATAAGGCTTGTGGAGGTCCAAGTTTCAAAGGGGAGCTTTGTTTTGTATTCAGATGGGGAATCCCTTCACATTTTTGAGGGCAGAGAGAAGGGTCCAAGAGATTGGGGAAACTGAAGATAAAAGAAAGAGTGATTGAAAGCCCAAAGTAATAGAGGTTGCCCTTGGTGGGGTGAGGTGGATATTGGGGACTTGCTTTAGCAGAAAAGGAAGGCAATCTCTTCCTCTGATTCTGGAGAGAAAAAAAGAGGAAATAACTGAAACTTGAAAGGTTTAGTGAAGTGAAAAGGGAGAGTTCAGGGTGAATTGATTGTCTTAAACTTTAAAAAAAATTTCAATATAAAATTAGCCTTATTCTGACCTGTTATACATGCATACTGGTTATGATTTAAGTTAACTAATTTGCAACATGAAACTAGTTTATTGAAAACATATGAGACAAGGAGTTTAAAACAGAAGGCAGTATCTCTGTAACTCAAATCATTGATTTGATATATTGGCTCAAAATGACACATGTATGTACATTTTACATCTATATTATGTATATGTATATTGCATATGTACATATATGAATGTGTGTATGTATATACACACTGTGTGTGTACATACATAGGCAACATAGATAAGATAATTTTGAACCTGGGATGATATTTTGGGAATATCAGAATTTGCTGGTACTATAACCTATAACGGTTATGTCTTCTGAATAATTATAAAGTGTAACCTTAACTTCATGCTATGTACCTATACATAGATAGCCATAAATTTAAAATCTTTTTTTTTTCTGAATGGAAAACCTATTCTGATAAAAGAGCAGAAGCTCAAGATGGGATAGAATTTATTTTTCCCACCTGCCTGCTGGTCCTGGATAGAGAGCAACCACACAACCCTCAATGGGATTATGACGAAGTAGAAGCAGAAGATGCATCCATTAGGGGATAGATTATTGCTAATCCCACTGCAAAACATTTAGTAGAAACTTTGCTAAATGCTTGTTAATAGTCTGAATACATCTCTGGAACCTAATAAAAAGAGTCTTCATTCACCAAGGAGAGGGACAAAAATACAGAAATTCAATGTCTGTAACAAACAGAAAGGAGGGGGAGACTGCCTAGGAATGCTCAAGACATCCCTGTATTTGGCATAAATAAAAATGTTAACTCAATAAATCAACAGAACTTGCTGAGGATATTTTTTCTCCTACAGAACTTAGTTTTTCTCCAGTTGCTGTGGATTTAGTATTACAGGGAGAGACTGGTAACTGGTCTCCCAAGCCTTGTTAAGAGGACAGTGGCCAGTGAGAAAAGACATAAATCTGAATGTTTCCTGATCTCATTTTAATACATAGTTATAGAAAACATGCGGAAACAAGTCATGGCAGCCAGTGAGCACCATTACAAAAAGCCATGAAAACGCCTATTGCTGGAATGCCATTGCAGCTGCTCCCATTCTCTTTTGTTTATTTGCAGTCCACAGTTTCAAAGTTCTAAAATTAAGAGAAAAAAAGAAAAGAGTGGATTATAAATGGTCTCAGAGTGGATTCAGATTGTAGGAAAGAACATTATCATCAAAGGAGGCAGCTGCTTTTAAGCTTCAGTAGGAGTTATCTAACTAGGAGGAAAAAGATTAATCCCAAGATAACCTGTCACTGGAGGCATCAATGGGGAAGATGCTCAAATAGAACTGAAAGCATACACTACTTCAACATTAGTGACTGTGTCACTAAAGCAGAGAACCAACAGAGAGCAGGCTGGCTTCAGTACAATTTTTTTTTAAAGATGCATTATGAATTGCATTATACTTCCTACAAATCAGCACTTCTAGGCCAAAATTCCCCAATGCAAATGACCTTGTTTATTAGGAAATTAAATGTAAGCCTGAGTAGGAATAGAGAACTCACCAAAATAAATTAGAATTTCAACCATCCCATGATAGGAATGAGCAATAAGACGCAGGCAATTGTATATTGAAATATAAGTGAAATACAAGATTTCACATCATGGGATTAGGTTATCTGCACTAGCAATTCTAGAATTCAATTCCTTTTTTAAAGCAATGCAAAGGGACAGGGACAATATTCCGCCAAGTTTGCAATTTGGCTGTGATGAAACTGCTCCATGATTTAGATGAAAGGTAGATCATAGCTTGCAGGGGTATATGCATGTATTGAGAGAATAGAAAAGAGAATAATCTCTATATTCTTCTGAAGCAAAAGCAACTAAGAAAGGATTGCTTATAAAAGAGACACAAAAGAGTAATTTCCTTCTTATTTCAAACCACAGGATTACTAATGTAGAAAGGCTACAAAAGGAAAAGCAATCTACAAATGCATTTTTATTTTAGTTTGGTTCTAAGGAAGGAGTGTTGGAAATTGATGGGGAAAAAATAAGCAAGGTAAGGTCATTAGACTCTTTTCTCTTTTTGTTTTTTTGTATACATAGCAATAATTTTTAAGATCTAAAAAAAACTTTCTACCCAAATTCCAATGAAACATAGATGACAGAAACAATTAGTTTGAAGCAATTAGGGTTTATCTTCAGGAAAACCAAATTAAGAGAACATAAACATTTAAAACATGCATATAAGAGGTTACTATAGCAAATAATTTCTCCTTAATCTCAAGTATTTTTCCTAAATTATTTCTATCATTTTCACAATATAGAGGTGAGTTAAGAATAAATTTCATGTTTTCCTTTGGCATGTTTTATGCTAAATCCCTTAGGTGTCAAAAATGACTAATTCACACTAGTTAGCAATCCAGATATTCATTTTAATAGATTTTATTGATATGCTTTGTTTTTACATCACCTACATTTCCTCCCATATGCTTCTCAGCAAAAGCAATAATCAAATCAAAACAATCTGTTGTCATATTCACTGTTCTAAAACTATAGACCCCTACTTCTCTAAAAAAGAGGAAATGATTGCTTGTCATCTGACACACTTAAAATAGAACTTTGGGGCAAGGGTTTTGTGAACATAAAAAATATTCCACACAGGTGATGGAAAAAAAATCACATACAATTGAATACCACATACACCTGTCATTTGGAAATGATGCTATTTAATGAAAGCATATCTGAAAACTGCATCCAGTATATAATAGTTTTTTATGTATGTGACAGATTTGTTTTTGTATTTTGTGCATGTTTGTGCTTTAAAATATAAAATATTTCATTTCCCACTTAAAGTTGTGAAATAGAAATAAAAGCCTCTCAATGAACTTATGCTTCCTATTTGGGTTTATCTATTGGTAACATGGTTTATGATGTTAAATTAAAAAAAAATGTTTACTTCATCACAGTTCTTGAATGAATTATTCCAAACAACAAATTTGGCTTTAGAAAATTGTCTTCTGAATCCCTTCAAAATACTCTGAAATGATACATATCGGAAAGTAAGAATTAGTACTCCTTTCTAAATGTTTAACTCTCTTCAATAAGACTTCACAAAAAAAACAACAACCAAAAAAACAAATCTTGAGTGTCACTTCTATTAGTAATTCAGCATTAGCCTGACTGGCTAATATTTCTTGAGAGTAACTCTAACAATTTGCATCATCCTTTTAACCTAATCATTTTCTTGAGGGTGTTGAGTGTAATAGTAGCTCCAATATGGTTACAATGAACAAATAAAATTCAACTGAAATCTCTATATGTTCTACAAATCAGCACTTTTAGGTATTAAAAAAATTGCCAGTATGGAAGGGGAGAGACAGAGCCAAATGCCAATTATTAAGAAAAATCATTCAGTATTTTTAATCATTTGCAACCCAATATGAGTCAAAACAATTTCAGTATCAATTAACAGTCAAACATTGAGGAATCCTTCCACTAAAGCAGAATTCCTTCTTATTTCATATAGCATTAGAGTTGCTTCACTCCATTATGCAACACTTTTTTTTTGAAAATGCAATGTGGTGCAGGGGAACCTTAATACAATCCTGTTCTGTATTCATTATGGCATAGTGTCCTGAATGAAAGATATAGTAAGGTCAAGCAGTATCTGTAATAATGTGTTCAGTTCTAAGCATCATGTTTTAGGAAAGACAAAGAAAAGATAAATTCTATCCACCAAAGAGTTCTAAGGGAAACAGATCGTCCACCCAATGAGGATCAGATGGAGGATCTTGGAGACATTTGTCTTGGAAAAGAGAAGACTTGGTGCTTGTGATACTTCAAGGGTCTGAAGAACTGTAATATGGAAGAGGGATTCACTTTGTTCTTCTTGGCCCCAGAGGGCAGAACTGGGAGCACTGAGTGGAAATTGAAGAAGGTTATATTTAGCCTTTAGGTAAGGCGTTTTCTAATTATACAACTATCCAACCAGGGACCAGGCTGCCTCGTGAGGTAGTGTATACCCTCTCATGTAGCCAAGGCTTCAAGTAAGATCAGGTATCTACTTTGGGGTATGCTAGAAAGGGTATTCTCAATCAGTTATACATTAGAATGTATAGTCCCTGGCGTCCCTTTCAATTTAAGTTTTCTGAGAATCACTGAACTTTATTTCTACAGAACTAGTCTAAAAACACTGAAATATTCAACTATAGAAACTCAGAAGATTCAAACCAATAAGAACCTCAAAAGGAATAATATTCCTCTACTGCAGGACAGCATCTCCTCAGAGCTATATAGAAACCTCAGTTCTCATTCAAATGTCATCCTGAATCTTCTTGCAAAACTATTTGAGTACTGAACTTTTTTGTTTGCTGGTTATTTACTTCAATGACGACTTAGGCAAACAAATACCGACTTGCCTTTATCACACCTTTGTTTTCAGGAAGCATTTCAGCTTGGTGATGTCAAACAAAGAATGATTTATTTTCACTAGATGTTAAACATAGCAACAAAGGAACAGAAGACACATAAACATTATGGAGAAATAAAACATAAACAAATCACTCAAATTTTTTCATCATTTAAATTAATTTAGATTGTAACAAACTAGGATTTATAAGAAATTTGTTTTTATTCAGTGTTAGTGAAAGCAGAAACCCAAAGTCAGCTTGTAACTGAACAGCAAATAAATGTTAAGTTTTTGATTATTTTGCTATGCTTTTCATTTTGCATTTGCAAACGTAGCCTGACAAAGATTTTATATTGATTTAAATATAGTATGCAGATAGGAAAGAAATATTCATTTCATAAGCATAGAGAACCCTTGTGTGGGAACTCCCTCTATTATTGCAGATAATAGCCCTCTATGACTTAGAGGATATGGTCTGGGAGTTGCCTCAAATGAAAATAAAAGTTGCTTTTCTTGCCTAGTGTCACAAAGCTCATAGGATGGTTAACTATAAAGAATGAAGTGAGGCTCACAGAGTTTAAATGACTTCATAATATAAGATGTGGGATTTAGAGTGAAAGGGACTTCAGAGTCCATTTATTACTGCACCTTTTATATTTTACATAAAGAAATTGAGATCCAAGAAAGTTACATGACTTGCTTGTGTCACACAGGGAGTAGCAGAGGCTAGATTTTGATCTCTCTAAGTCCAGAGTTGGTTTACTCTATGCTATTTTACTCTGTTCACACTCTATATGCCATATAGACAGCGTTTTATATGGCACTTCAGCATTGGTAATGGACTTGGAGATGAATTATATCATTTGATTCTCACATCAATGATTTCAGCTGAAGGGCTACAGCTATTATTATCCCCACTTTGAGTCTCAGAAGGTTCAGTGACTTCTTTAGGGTCAGACATCTAGCAAACAGCAGAGACAGTATCTAAACAGAGATCTTCCCGGCTGTCAATCCAGTTTTCTATCAACAATGGAACTCTATCTTCAAGACATACTTGTCACTGTTTCCGAATCTTTTAAATTTGTAGTTGAGATATTTAGCACATGTAACAAACTTGGGTTAGATGTTATGGACACATAAATAAATGAATTTTTAAAGGCAGGCCAAGACTCGGTAGGGGCAAGAATAATGTAAAGGGCTGGAAAAGATGGATAAATCGAGGTTATTTCTATAGAGAACTGGAAAAATGTAGTGAATAGAAGTATGTCTTCTATTTTTAGAGTCATAGATATTAGACAAGGCAAAGATGATTCTCTCCTCAGAATAACTTGCTTAAAAACTTTGAATTATTCGCATAAACATTTCATTTTGCCCACTGATTTTTGATGCATAAATATGTAAGATCACAGATCTGCAGCCAGGAGAGACCTCAGAGATGATCTAATCCAACCTTCAACATAGAGCAGAAGATCCTTATTTTAAAGCCAGAATGGTCTGTTAGGGGGTCTAGAATATACCCCTCATTTTACAAATAAGGAAATTTAGATGAAGGGAAGTGGAAGAACTTGCCCAACTTCACACAATTCACACAGTTCATAGGGCTGAGAAAAGGGATTTGAATCCATTTTCTTTGACTTATTCTCTTTCCACTGTACCATATACTTGATTGTTTTAACTTGCTTAAAGGCTTTACTACAAGTACATGCATCATCAAAAGTATGCCAACAGAAGAGAGAAAAAAATGAAACCTTCCCTTGTCAATTTACCTACCACAAAGAGGGAAAGGGACCCCCAGCTAACTTCCTTCCCTTCCTTTCCCTCCTTTTCCCTCCTTTTCCCCTACATCATTGTACTCTGTTTTTATCTGAATTCACCCTTACTAATATTTTGAAGTGAGAAGTATTTTTAGAATTGTTAATAGCATGATAGATTTAGGATCATAAAGAATATGAAGGCAACATGGAAGAAGACATAACTTATGGTATATCAGGAAATAAAATTGCATGTTTGCCAAAGATTAACTCAGTGTGGCTCACATGGAGGCAAGGATAAACGTCTCTACCATTTTCTTTCTCTATCCTTCTCCAGACTTTAACTCCTGCCAGAAGAGGAAGCAGAAGGTTGGGGGCAAAAGGCCACCATTTAGTATCTCATTAGAGAAAAAGGGTAACAATCTAGAATTATATCTATCTCTTCCCTAAAATATTATGTGCCTAGTGGATATATTGTTTAGGTTAAAGCCAAACTCTTGATTGATATTTCTTAACAGGGAAAAAAAGAAACACTAAGCTCTATATCCTAGGCTTGATCCTTTCCCCCAAGACACTAGTTCCACAATGAACACACAGAGCAAATAGGAAATAAAACCATTTGAAAGACTTTGACATACAAATTGGAAATGGATGAGAAGGAAAAAAAAAACAAAGAATAAGATCCTTAGAAGGGAAATGGTCTTATATAAGTACAAAGTAGAAGAAAGAAAAGAACTATTTAGACTGCATGATAGTTGTGCAGAGATTAAGCAGAATATAGCTCCTGAATTTAGGAATAGAGATTTGTCCTCTTTAACTGACTCCAAGACTAAATATAGAATGTGGTGACTGACAATATAAACTTCTATAAAGATGGAAATCATCCTAAGAGGAAGTTTTTGAATACGCTGGTAAAACTAATATATTCTATATATCCAATAAATAAAATTCTAACTAGCTTGGGATAACTGGGACTTTGACTCATAGGAATGAAATTAAATGTGTACATCACTTATATTCCAACAGCAAGAATAAGCAATTGAGTTTATGAAATGTTACAAGAATATTTTTTTAAAAGTGGTCAAAACCCCTCTCCATTTTTTCCCTTGGTGTCAGCTTACCCAAGTGTGGTTTTATGTTTTCAGTCTATTCTAATAAAAACAAGATTCTTCCTCCCACCCTCCAGAGTCTTGTGACACAAAATTTGAGGTCTCTCTTTGATGTCTTCCTCCTCCTCAACTGAAATCATTTTTAAATTTAATTTGAATATATCATTCATACTGAATGCTCCAAAGAGTTTTCGTATGATCTTTTCAGTGGGCATCAAATTTGTTAATTATAGTTCTGGCAACAACAAAAAAAATACCCGGTTTCTCCCTCAATCATCCATGGACCAGAGAATCTCCAAATGTCATTAGGGGAATATCTACAAAAACTGGGAAAACTGTAATGCAATTAACCTAAAAGCAATGGTGTATTAACAGTGATAGTATGATCTTCATGGAATCTAGACAGAAGAAAGTTAAAGACTATCAATTTGTCTGTGAGTACCCAGTATGTCCCAGGATAAAGAAATAAATTCTAGACAACTCGTATTTATCTGTTATGTAGAAATATCACAAGTGGGGTGAAGGATAATTAACTAAACTATCTCAATTTTAGGAAAAGTTACCTTAAAAGTATAAAAATCCTTTTGCTTTAATCTGCACACAGCAAGATTCCTTTTCATCTTGCATTTTGATCTCATCATTAGAAGAGGGCTCATAGATTGTGGCCAGTTATTTTGACTGATATAAACTAAATGACTAAATCTAAGCTAAAGCTCACAATTAAGTGATCCCATCAAGTTACACACAAGATTAATATTGAATTGGAATGTATAGATGAGAATGATTTTTCCCAGTGACTATGAAAATGGCTAAAGCAGGTATTGTGGAGAACTTTGAATTTAGTAAAACATCAAAGACACCAAGGTCATCCACTGCATCCCAGGTCATCAGCAGTTGTCTTGACTTTTGTCTCACCACATAGATGTCTCTAAAAGAGAGTGAGACTTAAGATGCAGTGGATGACCTTGGATTCTTCAATGTCTCACCAAGCTCTAGAATTCCATTTTAAGACTTGCTTCAGCTGCTTTCATGACTCATTGGAACAAATTGTTTTCATCTACCCCTTCTACCAAGAGGAAAGTATTCACATATCTGAGGCAGACACACCATTAACTTATGGATAGATAGGAGGCTGGTTACCTTTAATCTAGTTTAGCCCTACTGTCAAGTGGTTTTACTGAATATGGCAGCTATGCATTCTTCTTAGAGCCTCAGGTGAGAGCTGGGTGGCAGATGCACACCAAAGGTGGAAAGCAGCCCTGAAAGGGGCTCATCAAGCCCTCAGACCAGGGATAATAAGCTTCCCTGAACACCCCCAAATACCCCATTTGTCTTGGTCTAAGATTAGAGAGAGGAAGGAAGGAAGGAAGGAAGGAAAGAAGGAAGGAAGGAAGGAAGGAAGGAAGGAAGGAAGGAAGGAAAGAATGAAGGAAGGAAGGAAGAAAGGAAGGGAGGGATGCATGGAGGGAGGGAGACAAGATGGGAGAAAAGGGGAAGGGAGAAAGGGAGGGAGGGAGGAAGGAAAGAACAGGAGGAAGGAAAGAATGGGTAGGAAATGGAGGAAGGGAAAAAGGGAGGGAGGGAGAGAGGGAGAGAGGGAAGGAAAGAGGAAGAACAGTACTTGCCAAAATGGACAGTGTGAATTTGTTAATTATTTGCACATGGTGAATAGTTTTCATTATTACTATAACAAAGAATATCTCTGCTGTTTGCCATAGGAAGTTGAAGATCATGTGGAACTTTATACATATATAATATATATATGTAAATATATATATATATACTTTTTCTGCTCAAGGTTTTTTTATTGTTCTACTCTTCTAGTAGTCTTATAATATTTATACATATAGTTATCACCAGTTTAATCCTCTTTTTCTCAATGCTCAGAGAATAGTAATTTTGTTTTTAAGTATAAGAAACATCTGCCATCTTTAATTCATTAAAGAATGCTTTACTGATGAAAAAGACTAATAAATGAATATGATTTTAAAGAAACTAAGGTGGATGAAGATGTGGATCACCCAAAGACAGTGGAAAAGTGTTTAGTGGATATGAGCAGCATGCAAAACATTATAAAGAAGGGAATTTTGAAGGGGGAATATTGCAAATGATGTTTTTAAGGAAAGTAAAAGTGAGAAAGCAAATTAATTGGTCATATGGATAAAAAAGGACAATGAATACACCATACATTCCACTGGCTATTATATTCCACATAATGTCAAGAGGAAAAAAGAATGTTGAATTGACTGACTCTCTATGGTTCAATTAAAAGAGTATGTGAATGAGAGTAACATAAGACAGACCACTATGGAGAAATACTGCAATTTATAGCATTGAAGGGAATATTTATAAGCACAAGATCATAGATCCATATTAGTATTTTAAATGGAACTGTGAGTTGCTATCTTCCATTACTTGATTAAATAATCCCTGGAGAAATGGTTAAATAGGGCTGATGACAATAATAATATTTTGCATTTGTACACGGTCTTAATCTGAGGCCTCTAAAGTGCTTTAAAAGCAATAATTAAGTCATTAATGACAAAAAATATTTAGTAATGTAAAAAAGCCTCAAATATTTTCCCAAGGATATAGAGGGGAACAAGAGCTAAATTGGAAATTAAATCTTAGGGTGTGGTACTCATCCATGATCCATTTTGCCATTATTTAGATTTTCTTAAGAAGACTTTACAGCCTTTCCTAAATAGACAGGAAGAAAAAAGAAAAATGTTATCTAGGAATATTTTAGTTGCTTGTATATGTCTAGAAAACTCAATTTTTCTCAATATTGATTGTGACTTCACTCTTGCTTTACCTGCCAACTTTACTACATGAAATGTTAATTATTTCTAGATCTGTACATAGATGGATTTCTCCTTTTATCCCTGTATCAGTCACCAACTCCTGTCAATTCTTCCTTCACACTATCCTTTAAATCAATTCCTTCCTCTTCAATCCCATGTGAAACTACACTATCTCTTAACAAGCCTGAAGTATCACTAGTCTGAAAAAGTGAGTGAATTCTTGCGATCTTCCTAGGACATAGACAACAGAGCACATGGTAGCCAGAACCTTACTAAATAGCTACAAACTTTGCTAACTCTCTAGAAAAATATGTTTAATTTATAATATATTTGTGTGTATTTTCAAAGAAACATTCAAATAGTCAAAATACTCAAATGCAATTCTGATTTCATCAATATAGATTGTTCCGTCAATAAAGAAAAATGTGTCCTTTTCAAATCTTGCCCAAGTTCCCCTATACTCACCACTCAATATTCTAAGTATATATTCTGGGGACCATTAGAAGGAAAAGTACTTGAGAACAAGTATTATCTAATTTTGTGTATCACCAGTGTCTGACAAATAGCAGGCATTTAGCATTTAAATTGAAATGAAATAACTACCCTACATAAGTATATAGTGGCTTACTCTCAAAATACAAGGAAGTTGGGGTTGAAGGTTTTAGCCATAGTAATACATGAAACAGCTCTAAAATGGCTACATTAGAATTAAAATAGAATCATTGTTAAACTAGAAAAAGTACAACAATTATACCTAAAAGTAGGATAGAAATTAATTATCAATGATTACTTATGCTAAGCCCCATAACTCTTACCTAATAGCAGAAAGAGAGAAAGAGCTTGTGCTCTCATGTTCTACCAAAAGGAAAAGTAAATCATTATTCCAATCAAGACAGCTACTCCCATTAAGGGTAGAAGGCAATATTTATCTTCATCATACTATCCTAATCAAAATATTTTGGAAGGGATTAATCTGTTTTGAATTAAGGGGTTTCTACTGAATCAGAACAGAAAGCCAGGGAATTCTGGGAAGATGGCAGCTTAGATGAAGCAAATCTTAAGACCTCCTCACCCTTTCCACACCAAGATAGAAAACAAAGTGCTTCTAACAGAAAGAGGACCAAATCTAACAACAGGACAGAGCAGGGGGATCCTACTGCTGGACAGCTCAAGAGATACTCCAAGAAAAAAGGCTTGAATTCTTGAACTGTTGGGTTGGAGGGTATGGAAGGGGAATTCCAGGACCACTCCCCCACAGGCTGTATGGAGTCTCCAGAGGCCCCTGAAATCTCTAGGAGGGTGCACCAGCCTGAGAGAGGATCTTGCTGTTGTTGGACTCAGAGAGTTGAACACAGCCATTGGGGAGGTGGTTAGAGGAGAAAGCCAGAGAAACAAAGCAAAAATGCTTGGAAGATGGAGGCTTAGAGGGAGCAAAACTTCAGACCTACATGCTTTACCACACTAAGATAGAGAGCAAAGTTCTTTGAGGGGAAAGAAAACCAGGTCTAACAGCAGGACAGAGCAGGGGGATCTTACTGCTGGACAGCTTAGCAAAAACACTCCATCTTGCCCCCCTTTTTTTTCTCTCAAGGTTTTAGCCTCAGGGCACATTAAGCAATGCAGACTAATCCAGACTTAATCCCATCAACTGGACTGACAAGAAGTCTTCAAAGAGCAGGGAAACTCCAACACCCCTCCTCCATAGTCTGCAGAGAAAGTGACTACAAACATCCATTGCCAGTTGAGGGAAGATCTTTTATCAAAGCTCATTAACTCGATCTGTTTAACCTAACAGAACAGAGAAGGAAAAAAATATGAGTAAACAACAGAAAAAGAGAAAAGAAATTACAGTTGACAGCTTCTTTCCAGGTAGTGAAAAAAGAGCAGATGAAATAGAAGATCAGGAAGCTCCAGCAAATTTGACAAAGGCTTTGGAAGATCTCATAATTCAATTAATTAACTCAAGAACTTCAGGAACTCAAAAAACAATCAAGAGAGGCTGAAGACAATTTGGAAAAAAGGAAATACATGAACTAAAAGAAAAAATAAAGTCTTAAAAACCAAAACTGACCAGCTGGAAAACAAAGCAAAGAAGGCAAAAGATGATCAACAAAGAAAATCAGACCAGAAGGAGAAGGATGACCAAAAGTCAGGGAGGAAATTCAGTCTTTAAAAAATAGAACTCAACAACTAGAAGCAAATGACTTCACAGGGCAGCAAGAATAAAGCAAAATGAAAAAAATGAAAAATTTGAGGAGAATATGAAACACCTCATTGACACAACCAAAGATTTGGAAAAGAGATCTCAAAGAGACAATTTAAGAATTATTGGTCTACCTGAACATCATGACAAAAGGAAAAGTCTGGAGATCATCCTATAGGAAATTATCCAAGAAGACTACCCTGACATCCTCGAACAAGAAGGAAAAGTGGAAATTGAAAGAATCCACAGATGTTGAAAAAAACTACCAGACTAAGAAAAAAATATTACACGCTGCTCAGAAGAAGTCATTCAGATACCAGGGAACCAGAGTTAGTATAACACGGGATCTGGATGCATCTACACTGAAGGACCAGAAGGCATGGAATATAATATTAAATTCAGAAAGCAAGAGAACTGGGTCTTCAATCAAGGGTCAACCATCCAGCAAAACTGACTATATTTTTGCAGGGGAAAGTATGGTCATTTAATAAAATTGAAGACTTCCAAGCATTCATAAAGAAAAAAAAAGGACTTAAACAGAGTTTGCTGCCCAAACACAGTACTCAAGAGAAACACCATGAGGTACTTAAGAGAGCAGGGGTGGGAGGGGAGGAACCTTTTCTTTAAGGGACCCAATAAGTTCAATCAATTTGTATCCCTAGAACAGGGATCAGCAACCCTTTTGGCTGTGAGAGCCATAAACACTACATTTTTTAAAATGTAATTTCGTGAGAGCCATATAGTGCTTACATTTTAAGCTCCTGTAACAGAGCCTGAAAAACAATGACTTCATGGCTCCTGCAGAAAGAGCCATATCTGACCTTAAAAAGAGCCAGATATGGTTCAAGAGCCATATGTTGCCAACCCCTGCCCTAGAAGAAAATAAGATACTGCTTAATATTAAAATTTTTTATTATAAACAGGATAACTAGAAGAAGTTTACTTAGAGGAAACAGTGACAAATTGTATAGGATTAAATGTCAAGATATATACATATCTATATGTGTTTATATATAGTATAAATATATAGAAAACTAGAAAAAAAGGAGATAATATTAAGAGAAATGGGAAAACAAATAAAATGGAGTAAATTTATATTCCATTAAGAAGGGTGTCCGGTGGGGGGCAGCTGGGTAGCTCAGTGGATTGAGAGCCAGGCCTAGAGATGGGAGGTACTAGGTCCAAATTTGACCTCAGACACTTCCCAGCTGTGTGACCCTGGGCAAGTCACTTGACCCCCATTGCCTACCCTTACCACTCTTCTGCCTTGGAGCCAATACACAGTATTGACTCCAAGATGGAAGGTAAGGGTTTAAAAAAAAAAGAAGCATGTGGGGTGAACATGGGAGACGACCAATACACTGGAAGGGTTAAGAGGTAGGAGAGGAAATACTTAATTCTTAAGTGCATTGAAATTAACTTAAAGAGGAAAGAACAATCAGATCCATTGGGGTAGAGAATTGATTCACACACTATAGAGAAATATAATGGTAGGGAGGGATGGAACACTAGGGAGGGAGAGGGTGGGGGGGAGTAGCTTAAAAAGACCCTAAAGAAGAACAAGAGGGGAATGAGAAGGAAGGAGGGGGGAAGGAAGTACAATAAGGGAGGTGATTGAACTGATTAAAAACAATACACTGGTATAAAACAAAAGTGTGAAAGAAAAAAGGGCAGGACAAAGAGAGAGAATCAAAATATCTGGGAATACACAGTTGATTATTATAACTCTGAATGTGAATGGGATGAACTCTCCCATAAAATGGAAGCAAATAGCAGAGTGGATTAGAAACCCAAATCCTACCATATGTTGTCTACAAGAAACACACATGAGACAGGCAGTCATTCATAGAGTAAAAATAAAAGGCTAGAACAAAATCTATTGGCCTTCAACTGAGAAAAAGAAGGAATGAGTTGCAATCATGATTTCTGACAGAACCAAAGTAAAAATAGATCTGGTTAAAAGAGATACAGAAGGTAATTACATCCTGATAAAAGGCAGTATAAACAATGAAGAAATATCAGAACTCAACATGTATGTACCAAATGGGATGGCATCCAAATTTCTAAAGGAAAAACTAGTAAAGCTCAAGGATGAAATAGATATTAAAAATATACTAGTGGGGGACCTCAACCTTCCCCTATCAGATCTAGATTAATCATAGCAAAAATAAATAAGAAAGAGATAAGAGAGGTGATAAAAAAACTATTGAATTAATAAATAGGACTAGAAGCTGGAATTTAAAAAAATAAAATAGACAAAGTACTGGTAAATCTAATGAAAAAGGAAAGAAGAAAACCAAATTAACAGTATCAAAGATGAAAATGGAGACCTCACCTCTAATGAAGAGTAAATTAAGGCAATCATTAAAAACTATTTTGACCAATTATTTGGCAATAAATACAGCAATCTAGTTGATATGAATGAATATTTACAAAAAATATAAATTGCCAAGATTAATAGCAGAAGAAATAAAATATTTAAATAATCCCACATAAGAAAAAGAATTTGAAGAAGCCATCAAAGAAGTCCCTAAGAAAAAAAATCACCAGGGCCTGCCTGATGGATTCACAAGTAAATTCTATTAAACATTCAAAGAACAACTAATCCCAATACTATACAAATTATTTGACATAATATGCAAAGATGGTGTTCTACCAAATTCCTTTTTTTACACTAACATGGTACTGATTCCAAAGCAAGGCACACCAAAACAGAGAAACAGACCAATCTCCTTAATGAACATAGATGCAAAAATCTTAAACAGAATACTAGCAAAAAGACTCCAGCAAGTGATCACAAGGGCTATCCATCATGATCAGGTGGGATTTATACCAGGAATGCAAGGATGGTTCAGCATAAGGCAAACAATCCACATAATTGACAATATCAACAAGCAAACCAACTAAAATCACATGATTATCTTAATAGATTCTGAAAAAGCCTTTGACAAAATACAACATCCATTCCTATTGAAAACACAAGAAAGTATAGGAATTGAAGGGCCTTTCCTAAAAATAATAAATAGTATATATCTAAAGGGGCAGCTGGGTGGCTCAGTGGATTGAGATCCAGGCCTAGAGACTGGAGGTCCTAGGTTCAAGTCTGGCCTCGGACACTTCCAGCTGGGTGACCTTGGGCAAGTCACTTGACCCCTATTGCCCACCCTTACCACTCCTGGGCCAAGGACGGTCCCTAGCCCGGATGAAAAAGGAGGAGGGTTGGGCGTGGGGCTAGCAACCCCACCCTGTAAAAACTACATCTGCTAAAGAAAGTGCAACCTAAAGTAGGGGCAGCTGGGCTAGCTCAGTGGATTGAGAGCCAGGCCTAGAGACAAAAAGGTTCTAGGTTCAAACCCGGGCTCAGACACTTCCCAGGTAGGTAACCCTGAGCGACTGTGTGACCCACTGCCTACTGGTTGTGGACCTATGCTCCTAGAATGGAGTCCCAGGATAAATATATATATATATATATATAACCATCAACAAGCATCACATGCAATGGGGATAAGTTAGAAGCATTCCCAATAAGATCAGGCATGAAACAAGGATGCCCATTATCACCTCTATTATTTAATATTGTACTAGAAACACTAGCAGTAGCAATTAGAGAAGAAAAAAGGTGAAGATATTAAAATGGGTAATGAGGAAACTAAGCTATCACTCTTTGCAGACGATATGATGGTCTACTTAAAAAATCCTAGAGAATCAACTAAAAACTAGTAGAAATAATCGACAACTTTAGCAAAGTTGCAGGATACAAAATAATAATTAGAGAAATGCAAATCAAAACAACTCTGAGGTACCATCTCACATCTAGCAGATTGGCTAAAATGATAGCAGGGGAGAGTAATGAATTTTGGAGGGGATGTGGCAAAATTGGGATATTAACACATTGCTGGTGGAGTTGTAAACTGATCCAACCATTCTGGATGGCAATTTGGGATTATGCCCAAAAAGTGCTAAAAGACTGCCTGCTGGTTGACCCAACAAAAAGACATGTACAAAAATATTCATAGCTGTGCTCTTTGTGGTGTCAAATACCTGGAAAACGAGGGTATGTCCTTCAATTGGGGAATGGCTGAACAAATTGTGGTATATGCAGGTGATGGAATACTATTGTGCTCAAAGGAACAATAAACTGGAGGAATTCCATGTGAACTGGAATGACCTCCAGGTAGCAATGCAGAGTGAAAGGAGCAGCCACACAATGATCCAGGGTAGTCCTGAGAGATTTATGAAAAAGAATGCTACCCACGTTCAGAGGAAGAACTACAGTAGTGGAAACACAGGAGAAAAACAATTTCTTGAACACATGGGTTGATGCACACATGATTTGGTATGTAGACTCGAAAGGACCACCCTAGTACAACTATCAATAATGTGAAACTAGGTCTTGATCGATGACACTTGAAGAAACCAGTGGAAATGCATGTCAGCTATGGGGAGGTGGAGGTTGGGAGGGGTGAGGGGATATTAAGAACATCAATCACGTAACCATGGAAAAATTTTTCTAAAAATAAAAATGATTAAAAAAAAACAAACAGAAAGCCAACCTCACAGTCAAGTTAATATGACCTTTGTGGACCAAAGAGATAACTAAGTGTCAATTTGACAATCACAACATTGTCAAGTATAATTTAAAGAAGCCTTCTTCTAAAAACATTGCATTTCTTGCATCATCCTCCCCTCAAAAATTATAAATCATGGCTCAATGACCACGAAATAACCAAAGATTTCATTAGCCTGAAATTCATGGTCTTCACAATGTTATCCCACCTAGATCTTCGACTTTATCTTCCATTACTACTCTAGGAAAACGTGCTCATATCATTCTCCCCATCCAGAATGGAGATCTAAGTCATTAATGTAGTGATAATAATTCATATTTTCCAGTCATCATTTATGAAATCTACATTTTATTGTCTGTGGTTGACTGTATCATTTGTAAGGAATCCAATTATCAATAAGGCCAGTATTATAGTTTCATTTAGAAGTGAATTATTTTTGTGCTTTTCTATGGTCAGAAACTTTTCTGGACCTCAGTTTCCTAATCTTGTTAAATTAAGGAATAGTAGAAAGCAATCTCTAGTGTATCTTTCTCATTCTAAAAATTCCATAATTTCTCTGATAAATGTATGATATGTTCAGAAAATATCATTTGGAAATGAACAGAGAAGCAAACATTCATTCTTATTATTAGCACTTTAATTAGAGATTAAGGCAAATTTGAGACTGGCTGGCTGATTTAGCAGTTCTGTAGCATGTGGGGCCAATGAGTTTACAGCAAATAACATTGTGACACTGGTGTGTCATCTATTGGGCAGCATTAACAAAGATTTTTAAAGAATAGGGAAGACTATCAAGGTAGTAGTAGCTATAATTCAGCTGGCTGGCCTTTATGTCTTCAGAAAAAGAGTAGGATTTGAGTGAACCACTGGGACGTGGGAAGGACATTGCTTTATTTTTCTTGCTTCCCAGAAAAATCACCTTTATGAAATATGAATTTTTCAGAACATTCACTTTTAGCATATTTGGGTCTGTCCTCAGGTATAATAACCCTCAGAAAAGCAGCTAGCAGAGACTAGATTTTTCTGAATATCTTTCTCAGGTTTTTGGTATTTTATGACAGCACTTGTTAACGTTTGTAGATAGCAAAGAGTTAGTGTTTCAGTAAGAGCTAAGGCTATGATGAGAAAACCTTTCAATGCCAGTTTCAGCTGCTTTTCCAATACAGTACCCCAACACCCTCAGGCTATGTTTTGAGAGCCCAGGTATCATATCTTCCAAAAATATTAAAATGAAAGCAATCTCCCTACTGACTATGGGTCAGTAATATTATCTCTACATATGTGATCTTTTGTTTCAATTTGAAGCCAGAATTGTCAAATATGACAAGAAATATCTTCTCTTGGAGAATATTGAGATATCGAAATATGACTACTGGTCCTTGGATGCTTGGAGAGAATTGTTGCCTCCTGGACATTTTTCACTACTGGTGTATTTAGTCAGAGTTGAAGGATATTTTTCACAGTTAACATGGTGAGAATATGAAAATTATCTATGAAATGTCACCAATAACAAAGACTGTTTTTAAAAGGGGTGTTGTCACAATTTCCATTTTCTTTCAGGAATGTTTATTCTATTTTCATATAATATAAAACCTGTTCATACAAGGAATGACATTTGACTTCATTGATATTTCCTTACTAATATTCTTACCCAAATAAGTCTAATACTATATTGATCAGCCCATCATGAACTGTGCCTGAGAAAATCCTGTAGTACAATTTTGAATTCTTGAAATCACAAATTTAGAGATGACAAAGAGAGACCTTAAAACTCCTGTAGTCTGAGCCCATTATTCTACAGAAAATTGAATCTCAGGGAGGATAAATGACTTGCTTAAAGAAAACCACTCAGGTAGGGAGTCATATATTTGGAATTTGATCCCAATTTCTCTGACACCGAAGCCAGTGTTTTTACCAGAGCATCCTCTTGCTCTTCTTATATGGGGAGTAGTAGGGAGTAAAGATCCTGCTAGAAAACATTTATACAGGTAGAATGATTATGAAAACAGCCCATTATCCCTAACCAAGAAGCAAATTATTGAAACTGAAGGGCCAAAGGCAATGATATCTGAAGTAGAAGCAAGATTAGGACAAGAATAATTATAAAATATGAAAAGTCTAGGGCTAATTATGAGATTTTCTGGAGTATATGTATAGGCAAAAATGTATCAAACTTTGAAAATTATCTTAATTGTACATATTCAGGGTTTTTAGGTGAATTTCTAATGCTGTGCCCAGCTATGCCCAGCACTAGTCACCACCCTCATTTCTATGGCAATGGCAGTCTCTAACTTGTCAGTCAGAATTTGTTTAAATACCTCAAATGAGAGTGAACTTCCATTTCATTCATACACAATTACTTTAATTCTTAGGAATTTTGATCTGACACCAAGCTGACATTTACCTCTGCAACTTTCACCTATTGCTTTCTCTTCTGCCTTTTGGGTTTAAACAAAGCACATCTAATCCCTGCCATATAGCAATCTTTCAAATCCTTGAAACAGCTATTTTCCTCTCCAATCAAGTTTTCTCTTCTTGTTCAATATAATTTTGTTAAGTACCTATTTAAATAAGTACTTATTAAGTATCTAACCCAGTCCTTTCAACTATTCTTCTGTTGTATGAAAAATGCTTCTTGTTTCCTCTAGTATTTAATCAGGATCATAAGAGCATAGATTTAGGGCTACATAAAACTATAAAAGTCCAACCGCCCTCACTGATATAAACCAGGAGATGTTTAGATGAGGAAGCTATTTTAGCATGACTTTGTTTTTAATAGTCCAAATAAAACAGATGAATAAAATATTTTGACTCTAGCATTAAATTCTATTTTTAAATTACTCTTTTTCATTTATACACATGTAGTTACAGTAAAAGTTTATTGAACTAGTCTCATATGTCCTTTAAAAACATCCTTTATATGTTAATCATTTGTAATTAATTGATCTCAAATTTTCTTTTCAATCAGAAAGAAAACAAGAACAAAAAATAAAAATGAAACAAAAATGCTTTCCTTGTCTGGATATATCCAAAGAGAATGGCAATAGTTAAATTATCTATCAAAGGACTAACTTTCAGGAGCTCAACATTATTTTCAAAATCTTTTCATGAGGTAATTGATTCAAGAGATTTGGAACATAAGTAAATGAAACTTTAGGTGGTTAAATATGACAGCAAAGAGTATGTGGAAGATTTGTTAGATCTTATGCAATAATGTTTAAAACATAGTTTGTGGTTTTTTTCTTTATTTGTTAGCTTCTCAACTATCGGGAACATAGGACTTAGAAAAAAAGATAATTCAAGCCAATAAGTATTTATTATGTACTTTCCTTAAACAAGTATTATGGCAGACATTAAGGTTGCAAAGATAAAAACTGAATTTCAGTAGCTTATAATCAGCTTAGAGAATATAATGTCACACAATTATAGGTCTAGAGCTGAAGTGACCTCAGAGTTCAGCCAGTACAATCCCTTTATTTTACAAAAAAGAAAACTGATATCAAGGGGGAGAGTCATTGATTTGCCCAAGATCTTGGAAATAGTAAATACCAAAATTAGCATTTAGACAGACAGAAAGACTCACCCTTAGTATTAGTGTATCCCTGGCCGTGTCATTTAACCCTGTTTGCCTCAGTTCCTCCTCTGTAAAATAAATAGGAGAAGGAAATGGTAAACCTCTCCAAAATGGAGTCACAAAGACCAGGGCACAACTGAAACACACTGAACACAATATATACATACACATCCATTATACATACATATATATATATATACATATACCGGTGTGTGAAAGCAAAGTAACTTGAAGAGGAAAGGAAAACTAATAATTTGATGGATGCAATAAATACTCATGAAGAAAGTAGCTTCCATGTTCTCCAAAATAATTTATACTTTAACAAATAATGTAATCTTTATCTCAAGGGAAGCTATTCGGAAGGTTTATTGTTTTAAATTTTGTAAGATTGCTGAAACCAAGGAATGTGAAGAGACTAACATCTAGTTTTACATTAAATCAACTGCTCATAGTAATGAAA
Organism: Gracilinanus agilis; assembly: GCF_016433145.1. Taxonomy (NCBI): domain Eukaryota; kingdom Metazoa; phylum Chordata; class Mammalia; order Didelphimorphia; family Didelphidae; genus Gracilinanus; species Gracilinanus agilis. The sequence goes on from NC_058135.1 coordinate 141,351,602, forward strand.
GTTTTAATTTTGGTTTGTGTATGAGTAAAATTTGCATGTTTTATGTTGAATCCAAAATTGCCACTAGTTAAAGTGCTTAACTGGGAGAATTTTTTTAAAATAGTCTTTCATTCATACATTATTCAGAGGATTATAATCAGGGCTGGAACTAGACATGTCAAGGACCTGGGAAAGCAACCTCAGAAATGTACTCTGAAGTCAACTTTGTAACTCATGAAGTGAAAATAAACCAAGAAGTAATTAAAACAAATTCATTTAAGTAGATGATAGAATCACTTACTATAGTAGCTCAGAGATGGGAACTATAAATAAAATGATATTTTTTAACTTGTTAGTTATACAAACTAAATATTTGGCTTAGTGTTCCTTTGTTTTATTCTTAAAGGGTTACTTGATCTCCTAAATTTCAGAGCGTGTCCAAATTTAAAATAGATTTTTTTCTTTGTGATTTCTTAAATAGAAATTCATCTACCATTTCAGAATTATCCAGCTACATCAATGCAGAGTCAAAAAGAGAGACACTAGTTTTTGTTAACAAATTTTCAAATATTATTTAATGTTGTTCTTGCTCAAATGAGTGTTAGATGAGAATTATACATATATACATGATTGAATCAGATAGCAATGGAAGCCTGTCTGTTTAATTTCTCAGGAAGAGAGAATAAAATACTTCAAGAATTAGCAGAACTGATATTTTGGGATTTCCGTTATATCATAGGAAAAGAGATGTAAATCATGACAGAGTATTTTTGTTTCCACTGATTAAAAAATAGCAAACTTTCGAAAATATGTGTATTAAATGTTAAAACAAGTTAACTTTCATAGCAATAATTTACAGTTAAATTAATTTGAATGCAAAATAATTTAATAACACTTCTAAAACTCTTCCCTGGTACCCATCAGAACTGTTTGCCAACTTATCACTTTCTTTTTTTCTTTTGTAAACATGGTGCCTGTGTGTTCTACTAAACTGATTTCATGAAATTATGAAAATTATTTCATGGGTGGTTTTTTTCCAAATTTTCTTTGATCATATAGATTATTCTCTTTTCTTTTTTCTTAACCCTTCTCTTCTGTCTTAGAATTGATTACTTTTCAGTTCCAAGGTAGAAGAATAATAAAGGTCAGGCATTTGAGGTTAAGTCACTTGCCCGGCATCACAAAGCTAGGAAGTATCTGAGGTTAAATTTGAACACAGGATCATCTGTTCCAGGCTTGGTCCTCTATCCACTGAGCAAACTAGCTACCCCAGACTATTTGATCTTAAAATGCATTATGAGATACCATTTCATGAGTCAGTTCATAGTCACTCAACTAGCAATTTTGAAGCACTTACTATGTGCAAAAATAGAAGAAAACAAGGTTCCTATTTTTAAGGAGTTCACACTATAATGGATCGAAATACTCCAATTTAAGTAAGTATTTTCTTCTGCTTCATTTTGATTTTAGAGTAATCATAATATATTGTTCCCAACTCCCCCAAATACTATTTATTATTCACATATGTCTAGCCATAGTATCATTGAATCACAAGATTTTAGAACTACAGGAGGCATAAGAGATCATTTCATTTAGTCTTTTTTTTTTTTTTTGCAGATAAGTGAAAGCCTAGAGACATAAAATAATTTTCCCAAAGCTGGTGCCCATGTCAGGGCTATAATCCTTCTCCTGAACCCTCAATCCAAAGCTCACTAACTTTAAAATCACAGGAAATTCTCCCAAAGGAATAGTAAAACCAGGGATGTACGTAGTACTTTTCCTCCTAAGGAGTTCAAAGTACTTATACCCAATTCTCTGTTTTATGCATAAACCCAGAGGCCTTTAAAATCTCATGAAATGAAACAAGACATATAAATTGTCAAAGAGGGTGGTAATGCGTTGCTAAAAATATCTAGAAGTAGTTTCGATTTGGTTAGGTAGATTGTGATTTTTTTTTTAATTTTACATTTTGAATGCCATATCTAATGGTATATTTTTTAAACCCATAAGACCCCATGAAATTTAAAATTAAAGCTATGTAAGCAGATTATGTATCTATTTTATATGGCACTCCTATGAATCTGATTTGCAGCAAATTGTTAATTTTATTTTATAAAGTTAAATGTTTCATGAAAAAAATAATTAGTAGATTTCTCTATTGTTTTTATTCAATTATTCCATGATGATTATACCAGCAGTTTCAATAATTAGTCCAAGGAGAGAGTGTCAGGCAATGGAGAAAGTGTTAGATTTAAAGTGAGGGGAAATCTTGATTTAAATTCCACCTCTGACATTTACTAGCTGTGTGACATGAACTTAGCCTTCCTGAATTTTAGTGTATTTATTAAAAAATAAAAAGGATAAAAATACCCCTTTATTTTCCTCAGAGAGATAGTTTAACATAATGATCCAGCCTTGAGGCTAATAATACTATGGTTAAAGTTCCGCATTTCTCACATATTGACTGCATGACTATGAACAAAGAAATATATTTCTCCAGGCTCCAAGAAAAATTCAAAGACTCTCTAGGTCACAAAAGTTTGAAAATCTGTGTCCACAGAGGAAAGTTCCATACTTGAAGTTCCATTCACTGAGAAAGTCCCAAGGTCAAGCCTTCCAAAAAAGCAACCACGTCACAGAGCTTGCATGGCATTTTAAAATGATTACATAGATAAAGTATTTTTGTAAGCCTTAAAGTTCTTTTATACTTATTAGCTATTATTGCTGCAGAAAGCCTTCACCCATTATGCATACATCCTGTATCTGTCCATATGTGGACATTCGGGTCTCAGTTGAATTGTTTAGGCACCTGATATGGCCAATGTCCCCCTAGCTTGGTGAGATGGGCTTCTTCCATTTCTGAAAATTACAGAGTTAATCTGACTAGAATCCATCAAAAGCATTTTTCAATTAAAAAATAATTTTTAAATATATGTATGTGCTCTGAATTGCCTTCTAAATAGTATGCATGAAATATGAAAGAAAGTTTTGTGGGATAATATATATTGGAATTCAAATCCATCAGAAAAAAAATGGTGGCAGAAAAGAAAATATAATTCATATACATTTCCCCCACAACTTTTAGATGTCAGTTCTGGTGACAAGTGGGACCTTTCTTAGGATTGCAGACTTAGTCTGGTAGAGTGTCTAGAAGGCAGAAGGTGGAGGCAGGAAGAATGGGAATATCCCTATTGTCCTCTGATATTGCCCCCGCTGGAGTGCAGGCTCTCCTTGCTTCATGCTTGAATTATTGCAACAATCTGCTGGTGAATGTGCCTTATCTTGAGGGTCTCCCCGCTATTTTCCATCCCTGCCACTAATGGGATTTTCCTAAATATGAGTGGCCATATTAACCCTTTCCTCCATAGATTCTAGTGGCTTTCTATTACCTCCAGGATCAAATACAAAATGCTGTTTGACATTCAAAGCCCTAACCCAACCACCTCCTCCCTTTCCAGGATTCTCCCTTTTTTTAAAGTGATCTTTATTAAGTAGGTATGTCCTTGCATATTTGGAGTCTTCAGCCAAATGATGGAACAGCTCCTATTTCCAGAATTCTTACACCTGATTCCCCCCCCCCCTACCACCACACACACACACACACACACACACACACACACACACACACACATTCTCTTTGATTCAGCCACACTGACCTCATGGCTGAATTTTCATTATCAAGACCCTCAACTCACCCTGGGATTTTCTGTGGCTATTCTCCATCATCCAGGAAGGATCTCCTTCTTCAGCTTCCCCTACTGGTTTCCTTGGCTTTCTTCACATTCTAACTAAAGCCCCATCATTTCCAGGGAAATGATCCCAATGTCTCTTAATTCAGATGTCTTCCCTTTTCCGATTATTTCCCATTTATTCTGTATGTAGCTTGCTTCTTGCTTCTCCCATTAGAATAGGAGTCCTCTCAGATCAAGGAATCTCTTTTGCCTCTTTTTATGATCCTAATGCTTAACACAGTGCCATAGACAATTCTTGGGGAGTTAGCTACCACTACCACCACCACCACCATTACTACTACTACTATTGCTGATGTTACTACTACCACAATTCTACATTTATATAGTACCTACTATGTGCAGGCACTATGTTGTGCCTAACAGATATTTCATGTGAGACAGTAATCCTAGAAGGTGGGTGCTATTATTGTCATTTTACAGATGAGGAAATGGATAGAAAAAGAGTCTTTGTAATTTGTGCAAGATTATATAACTAGTAAGTGAATTTTTCTTAAGTCTAAACTAAGTCCTCTATATATCTACCTGCCTCAGTAACCATCTTCGTGAAGTCAGGTTTTGTTTGTCTTATTTTTTTTTAAACTAGGGAAAGTTACAGATCCTTCCCATTTGAAAGCAAAGGAAAATCAGGCCCCATGCAGAGATTATGAGCTATTACAATGCAAGCTAATCCATACCAAACCTGTTATAAAATAAGCATTTAAATTGTGAATCACCTTTTTGGTTCTTAAGTAATTCAGTGTCAGTGTCAGGTCATGTCTAGGTTTTTCTTCACTGTGGATTAACCATTGTTAAAAATGTTAATTCTGAACAAATGAGAAATCACTTTCTAGAAGTATCTGGAACCATGCTGCATTTAAAATTCAGAGTCTCTGTAGCCCATAGGGGGAAAAAAAGTAAACATAGACTACAGAAAAATAAAGAGATTTTATCTTTATTTTTCACAAATTCTATCTCCATTGATGACTATCAACATTTAAATTAGTGTTAAAACAGTATCAACATTGTAATCTTGCAAAACCCAATCCATTTGTTTAGTATTCGAATTAATATTTATATCTTTTAAAATATTTGCATACACATAAGAAGCTATTTTGCTTCCAAAACATCATTAAAAAGATGAGAAATATCACATTCTTTGGAAGTAAATGGTTTATAGTAAAGGGGCGAATTTTTAATGGCACAACTGCCTTGGAGCAAACAATACAATTGTTGAATGTACCATCTGGTGATTATGAGATGGATCCAGGAAACAGTTTCAGTCCCAAGTCTTTCTCATAACATTTAAATCCTAAGTTGCATTTACCCCATTGTTCTACTACATACTGCTTGAAAAAAATAGATCCCCAACCTCTGCTGTTACAGAGAAATGAGTCCCAGGATGTGAAACATTTAGGCACAGAACAAAGTAAGAAGAAAAACAAATCTATGGGACAGGAGTAAAAGTCAGATAATTTGAGGTATCAACAAGGTCTAAAGAGCTATTCTCAAAAGGTGGCATTCCTCTCTTCAAGAAAATTTCATAAATTCACAAAATTTTAAGAGCATAGATGTCATTTATAATTGCAAACTTACAACTGCAAAAATAATATCTATGACATAACTGATAATCGGTCAGTTATCCAGCCCCCACTGAAGACAACTAATAAATATTGCCTGACTGAAAACTTCTGTTAATGTAAAGGTAATTTATCTTTTAAAACAGGACATTCCAATTTTGGAGAAATCTGTTAGCAAGTTTTATTTATTTTCCTTTATATTTAACTGAAATCTGCCTCTCAGTAACCTTTATCTTTATGCTTCGAGTTCTGTTATTTGGGGACCAAAAAAGTAAAATAGAAAGTTCCATGAAAGGAAAAAGTATTTTATTATCCAGTACTTAGATGAGTGTTGGCACTTAGTAGATGCTTACTAAGTGTATTTTGGATTGTATTAAAATTAATTGAAAACAAAATAATACTTTCCCTCAAGTAGCATACATTTTACTGGAGGTGGATGAGGGAATAATAAAATATTTTCTGAAGTAACTAAACAGAAAATATATTCATTAGATTTACCTGTCAAAACCTGACAAGAGATTAGAAATTATCTTCTAGTTTATAATCCCTCCTCAAACAAAACAGAGCAAAATAGACAAAGAACATTCATAACACCTAGTGGAACAGGTTGTCCCCATTACACAGAGGAAATCCAAATTGATATTTCTTTCAAAGATCAAAGAATCAAATATTTTCTAAGAAACTTTTAGAAAAGAGAAAAATCTTCATTTAAAAAATATGACAACAGCCTACCAAAGAACTTAAAGTTATATGTATCAAATGAATTTACCCATTTAACTAGTCAAGCCTATTGTTCCGTTTATGAATGGATGTACATTTTGCTTTGGATTTTTCTAGTTACTTCTAGAAATAAATACCCTAATGTATTTCCTACCAATGCATCTGCTATACCCAGCTGTGTAATAGGCTAGAGAGAAGAATATACGTAAATGCTGCTTTTGGCTGGGAACTGGGTTTGATGAAGTCTAATAAGCCTTCATTTTGAGGTACTGTACATACATTCATGGAGAAATGAAAAAAAATAAAAATAGAAAGAGGTTTTATAGAAAAGATTGCTGTCAAATTTTCTTTTCTTTCCCTTACTCTGAGGATGTGCATCATCCCTTGAGCAAAGTCCAACTAACATTACTATATTTCTTTTGACTGCCCACCATTTTCTCCCTCCCACACCACCACTTTGCACCAGGAGAGAAACATTTCTACAAATTAATAATGAGAGGAAATGAGACAATAAGATGTTAGCTGAAGAAGAAAACATCAGACTGAACTAGATAGACAATGGTAAAAATCAGTGAATAGTTGAAAAACCATCAGGACTATGTGGGCTGAATAAGTTTTAATGGAAGGGAAATGGAACTCCCATATGATCCTGGCATTAAAGTATAGAACTGTTTCCTCTATTATAAAGTATATTACCAAGTCGCTTTTTCTGTCCATCTATCTGTCTATCCATCTATCTGTCTTTCTTTCTAGCTATCTGTCTATCCATCTATCTATCCATCTATCTGTCTTTCTATCCATCTATTTGTCTGTCTATCTATCTATCTATCTATCTATCTATCTATCTATCTATCTATCTATCTATCTATCTGTGTCTACCCATCTATCTATATCCTTATGTGTTCGTATTTATATGTATATGTTTACACATATATGTATTTGTATATATGCATATGCATTATATATTTATACACAAATATAAGAAATATTTTCATAGGGTCATAAGTTCTGAAATGGAAGGCATTTTAGGGATCAGCTTGGCCAAACTCCTTTTTTGGAATTTGAGGAAATTGAGGCTCAATGAGGTTAAGTGACTTTCTTAAATAAGTAACAGAGCTAATATTTGAACCCAGGTCTTTTGACATTTGGTAGAGATTTTATTTCACTATATAACACCATCCCTATATCTCTTTCAGAAAAGGAGATAATTGTGGTAGAGTGAAGGTGGTCTGGAGTAGACTATGAAGAGTTATAAAGACCTAACTGGTGAGTTTATATTTTATCCTATGTTATCCTAAAAACAACAGAGAGCAACCAAAGTCTTTTGAGCAGTGGAGTAGTGTTGTTAGAAGAATTGTAGGATTGTTATTCTTTTTTTATAAAGATATTTTATTTTACCCATAATATGTAATAATTTTCCACCTAAGTTTTTTGCACTTACATATGATTCAAATTATCTCCATTTCTCTTTTCCCTTTCACTTCCCAGAGATGAGAAGCAATTTGTTCTGGATTATACATGTATTATCATACAAAATATATTTCCATATTATTCATTGTTGTAAGAGAATACTCAGATAAAACTGAAATCTCAAAATAAAAACCTAAATAAAGTAAAAAAGTGTATATATTCCAACTTCAACAGTTCCTTCTCTGGAGGTAGATAACATTTGGAGCTATAAAACAATGCCTATCTTTTGATCCAGTAACACCATTACTAAATCTGTATCTCAGAGACTTTTTTTTTAAAGAGACGAGGAAAGGACCTACTCATAAAAAATATTAATAGAAGCCATTTTTGTGGTGGTAAAGAATTGAAAATTGTGTGAATGACCATCAATTGGGGGATGGCTGAACAGATTGTGGTACATGTTGGTGATGCAATACTATTGTGCAATAAGAAATAGGATTATTATTTTCATAGTTGTTTGGAAGATGGACTTGAAAGAAAAGAGCTTTCAGCAACAAGACCTAGTTGAATGTCATCATTACAGTCCAAGTAAGGAGGAATTAGAATAAAAATAGCAAAATAATTGAAAGGAAGGAATACTAATACAATCGTTACATATAAAGTAAGGATCATTGAAATCCATTCAACCTATTGATAATTGCAAGCCCCTTATGTAATTTTAGGAGGCACAGTGGAAAAAATACTGCACTTGGAGGGTTTAAGATGGCGGCAGAGTAAAAAGCAGCTCTTAACTTCTCCCGACTGAAACACACAAGACTCCTCAAGGGGACATAAAAACAAGTCGAGACGAAAGGAGGAACCCCACAACAGGGTGCAGCGTGGAAGGTACGTGGAATCGGGACATTTCCATGCTATAAAGGGGTGAAACAGCTCTCAGTAAATCGAGTGCTGAGCAACCACCCCACCCCCACCCCTACCACACGCACCACCTATAGCGCCGAAGCCAGTTAAAAAGAAATAGAGCTAATTTGGGGCACCCATCGAATCATTGGCAGCTCCGGGGCCTGTTCCTGAGAGCAGCAAGATTTGGGACCCCAAAAAGCCAAAGAACGCACACGAACTCTGAGCGTGGGAGCGACGGAGGCGTGGGAGGAGGCAGACACAGCCGCTAGCTAAAGCTCTGAAACCCTGAGTGGGGAACCAACGTAGACGGATATAGGACTGTGGAAGTAGCTCCCTGAGACTTGTAAAAGAATCTCCTGCAGAGGATCAAACAAGGGGGTCCACCAGGGGGCTTGACCTTGGAAAAAACCAGAACTCAGACCTCAGGAGCCAAAAGACCACGGACAGACCCCAAGCGAAAGGATAAAGCTGAGAAGCTGCTGGGCTAATGATGGCTACCTAGACTCAGGAAGTTCAGAAGAGAAAGATAAACAACAAGAAAAAGAAGTCTTTAACACTCGACAACTTTTACACAGAGAAAATCCAGACAACCGAGCAAACAGAGGAGGAGAACAAACAAGCATCCGGATCCTCCTCAAATAAGGAAAACTCCTCACAAACTATGGAAGAGTTCAAAACTGAGATTCTGAGGAAGATGGAAGAGATCTGGCAAGAAAATAACAGTTTAAAAGGTAAAATCTTGCAATTGGAAAGGGAGGCTTAGAAATCAAATGAACTGATAAGCAAATTGAACCAGACTGAAAGAGAAAACCAAAAGATCATAGCTGAAAACCAGTCTCTAAAGGCTAGAATTCAGCAGTTAGAAGCTAATGATCTCTCAAGACAACAAGAACAAATAAAACAAAGCCAAAAGACTGAAAAAATAGAAGGAAATATGAAATATCTCAATGAGAGAGTAACAGACCAAGAAAACTGGTCTAGAAGAGACAATTTGAGAATAATTGGTCTTCCAGAAAAACCAAAAATTAATAGAAACCCGGACTCCATACTAAAAGAAATTATTCAGCAAAATTGCCCTGAAGTCCTACAACAAGAGGGCAATATAGACATTGAAAGGATTCATAGAACACCCACTACATTCGATCCAGATAAGAAAACAGCCAGAAATATAATTGCAAAATTCAAGAGCTTTCAAGCAAAGGAAAAAATCTTACAAGAAGCCAGAAAGAAACAATTCAAATATCAAGGAGCACCAATCAGGATCACACAGGATCTGGCATCCTCCACGCTAAAAGATCACAAGGCCTGGAATACAATATTCAGAAAGGCAAGAGAGCTGGGCCTACAACCACGGATCAATTACCCATCAAAATTGACTATATATTTCCAGAGGAAAGTATGGGCATTCAACAAAATTGAAGAATTCCAAGTATTTGCACAGAAAAGACTAGGGCTAAATGGAAAGTTTGATATCTAACCACAAAAATTGAGAGAAAAATGAAAAGGTAAATAAGAAACAGAGGGGAAAGTAAGAAAACTTATAATTTTTAAATTTGCCTTTTTAAGGGCCTCAATAAGATCTAATTATCTGTATTCCTATGTAGAGAAATGTTATGTATAATTCTCTGTAGTGAACTCTATTCACTATTAAAGTATTCACTATTATAGTAACCAGAAAAATAATTCACAGGGTGAGGGTGGAACACTAAATAATCTAAGATAGCATGGGGGATGGGAAAGAGGGGGTGAATAGCAGGGGACACCAAGAGAAACTTGAGTGAATAAGAAAAATGGGATATTCTATTACACACAAAGAGGGCATGGGAGGGAGAGGGGACAAATACTATTATAAGAAGGAGAGGAAGAGAGCATTAAGAGGTAATAATCAAACCTTACTCTCAGTGTAATCAACCCGGAGAGGGAAGAGTAGCTATACTATCCATTGGGACATAAAACTCTTATCTAACCCTTCTGAGAAAGTCAGAAGGGATAAATCAAGGGAAACAGGGGAGTGGGGAGGTCAAAAAAAGGGAGGGGAGAAAAAAGGGGAGGGAATTCATAAGGCCTTTAAAAACAAAAAGGGGGGAAAATAAGGGAGGGGGTAGAAAGGGAAGTTAGTCAAGGGAGGGGATCAGGGATAGGGTCTTAATAGCAAACCACTGATTTAAAAGGAAAAAGTATAAGGAAAAAGGGGGTAGGAAGAGGGGAGGATTCAAAAATGTCAGCAAATGCACAACTGATGATTATAACTCTGAATGCAAATGGGATGAACTCGCTCATAAAACGGAAGCAAATAGCAGAGTGGATTAGAAACCAAAATCCTACCATATGTTGTCTACAAGAAACACATATGAGACGGGTGGACATACACAAGTTTAAGGTTCAGGGCTTGAGCAAAATCTTCTGGGCATGAAATGAGAAAAAGAAGGCAGAAGTGCCTATTATGATTTCTGATGAAGCCAAAGTAAAAATAGATATGATTAAAAAAGCTAGGGAAGGTCATTACATCCTGATTAAAGGCAGTATAAACAATGAGGAAATAACAGTGCTCAATATGTATGCACCAAGTGGCACAGCATCCAAATTCATAAAGGAGAAAATGGCAGAGCTCAAGAAGGAAATAGATAGTAAAACCATACTAGTGGGAGATCTAAATATTCCTCTTTCAGATCTAGATAAATCAAACCGAAAAATAAATAAGAAAGAGGTAAGAGAGGTGAATGAAGTCCTAGAAAAATTAGATTTAATTGATATGTGGAGAAAAATAAATAGGGACAAAAAGGAATACACCTTCTTTTCAGCTGCATATGGCACATTCACAAAGATTGACCATGTTATAAGGCATAAAACCATTGCAAACAAATGCAAAAGAGCAGAAATAATAAATGTAACCTTCTCAGATCATAATGCAATAAAAATAATAATTAGTAAGGGCACCTGGACAGGAAAATCAAAAACTAATTGGAAATTAAATAATATGATTCTCCAAAACCAATTTGTCAAAGAAGGAATCATAGAAACAATCAATAATTTCATTGAAGAAAATGACAATGATGAGACATCCTACCAAACCCTGTGGGATGCAGCCAAGGCAGTACTCAGGGGAAATTTATATCCTTGAGTGCATATATTAACAAATTAAGGAGGGCAGAGATTAATGAATTGGGCATGCAACTCAAAAAATTAGAAAGCAGGCAAATTAAAAATCCCCAGATGGAAACTAAATTAGAAATACTAAAAATCAAGGGAGAAATTAATAAAATCGAAAGTAAAAGAACTATTGAATTAATAAATAAGACTAGAAGGTGGTACTTCGAAAAAACAGATAAAATAGACAAAGTACTAGACAATCTAATAAAAAAAGGAAAGAAGAAAACCAAATTGAAAGTATCAAAGATGAAAAGGGAGACTTCACCTCTAATGAGGAGGAAATTAAGGCAATCATTAAAAACTATTTTGCCCAATTATATGGCAATAAATATAACAATTTAGGAGATATGGATGAATATTTACAAAAATATAAACTGCCTAGATTAACAGCAGAAGAAATAGAATACCTAAATAATCCCATATCAGAAAAAGAAATTGAACAAGCCATCAAAGAACTCCCTAAGAAAAAATCGCCAGGGCCTGATGGATTCACAAGTGAATTCTATCAGACATTCAAAGAGCAACTAATCCCAATACTATACAAATTATTTTATATGATAAGCAAAGAAGGAGTCCTACCAAATTCCTTTTATGACACAAATATGGTACTGATTCCAAAGCCAGGGAGATCAAAAACAGAGAAAGAAAACTACAGACCAATCTCCCTAATGAACATAGATGCAAAAATCTTAAATAAAATACTAGCAAAGAGACTCCAGCAAGTAATTAAGAAAATCATTCACCACGATCAGGTGGGATTTATACCAGGAATGCAAGGTTTGTTCAACATTAGGAAAACCATCCACATAATTGACCATATCAACTGTCTAACAAACAAAAATCACATGATCATCTCAATAGATGCTGAAAAAGCCTTTGACAAAATACAGTATCCATTCCTATTGAAAACACTGAAAAGTATAGGAATAGAAGGACCTTTCCTAAAAATAATAAACAGTATATACCTAAAACCATCAACAAACATCATATGCAGTGGGGATAAATTAGAAGCCTTCCCAATAAGATCAGGAGTGAAACAAGGATGCCCATTATCACCTCTATTATTCAACATAGTGCTGGAAACACTAGCAGTTGCAATTAGAGAAGAAAAAGAAATTGAAGGTATCAAAATAGGCAAGGAGGAGACTAAGCTATCACTCTTTGCAGATGATATGATGGTCTACTTAAAAAATCCTAGAGAATCAAGTAAGAAGCTGGTAGAAATAATCAACAACTTTAGCAAAGTTGCAGGATACAAAATAAATGCACATAAATCATCAGCATTTCCAACACACTAGAGCAGCAAGAAGTAGAAAGAGAAACACCATTCAAAATCACCCTAGACAATATAAAATACTTAGGAATCTACCTACCAAAACAAACACAGCAATTATATGAAAACAACTACAAAACACTTTCCAAACAAATAAAACTGGATCTAAACAATTGGAAAGCCATTGATTGCTCATGGGTAGGACGAGCTAACATAATAAAAATGACAATTCTACCCAAATTAATTTACCTATTTAGCGCCATACCTATCAAGCTACCAAAAAACTTCTTTGCTGAATTAGAAAAAACTATAACAAATTTCATTTGGAATAACAAAAGATCAAGAATATCAAGGGAAATAATGAAAAAAAAATGTGAAGGAAGGGGGCCTGGCAGTAACAGATATTAAACTATACTATAAAGCAGCAGTCATCAAAACAATATGGTACTGGCTAAGAGATAGAGAGGAGGATCAATGGAATAGACTGGGGATAAATGACATTAGCAAGACAGTGTATGATAAACCCAAAGAGCCCAACTTTTGGGACATGAATCCACTATTTGACAAAAACTGATGGGAAATTTGGAAAACAATATGGGAGAGATTAGGTCTAGATCAACATCTCACACCCTACACCAAGATAAATTCAGAATGGGTGAAAGACTTGAATATAAAGAGGGAAACTATAAACATGTTAAGTGAACACAGAATAGTATACTTGTCAGATCTATGGGAAAGGAAAGACTTTAAAACCAAGCAAGAGTTAGAGAAAATTACAAAATGTAAATTAAATGGCTTTGACTATTTTAAACTAAAAAGTTTTTGTACAAACAAAAACAATATAGTCAGAATCAGAAGGGAAACAACAAATTGGGAAAAAATCTTTATAACGAAAAACTCTGACAGGGGTCTAATCACTCAAATATACAAGGAGTTAAAGCAATTGTATAAAACATCAAGCCATTCCCCAAT
>NC_058135.1:141365714-141385018 GCF_016433145.1 Gracilinanus agilis
AAAAAAATGTGAAGGAAGGGGGCCTAGCAGTACCAGATATTAAACTATACTATAAAGCAGCAGTCATCAAAACAATATGGTACTGGCTAAGAGACAGAGAGGAGGATCAGTGGAATAGACTTGGGATGAATGACATCAGCAAGACAGTGTATGATAAACCTAAAGAGCCCAACTTTTGGGACATGAATCCACTATTTGACAAAACTTCTGGGAAATTTGGAAAACTATATGGGAGAGATTAAGTCTAGATCAACATCTCACACCCTACACCAAGATAAATTCAGAATGGGTGAACAACTTGAATATAAAGAGGTAAGCTATAAATAAGTTAAGTGAACACAGAATAGTATACTTGTCAGATCTCTGGGAAAGGAAAGACTTTAAAACCAAGCAAGAGTTAGAGAAAATTACAAAATGAAAATTAAATGGTTTTGATTATATTAAACTAAAAAGCTTTTGTACAAACAAAAATAATGTAGTCAAAATCAGAAGGGAAACAACAAATTGGGAAAAAATCTTTATAACGAAAAACTCTGACAGGCGTCTAATTACTCAAATATACAAGGAGTTAAAGCAATTGTATAAAAAATCAAGCCATTCCCCAATTGAAAAATGTGCAAGAGACATGAATAGGCAATTTTCAGGTATAGAAATCAAAAGTATCAATAAGCACATGAAAAAGTGTTCTAAATCTCTAATAATTAGAGAAATGCAAATCAAAACAACTCTGAGGTATCACTTCACACCTAGCAGATTGGCTAAAATGAAAGAAGGGGAGAGTAATGAATGCTGGAGGGGATGTGGCAAAATTGGGACATTAATGCATTGCTGGTGGAGCTGTGAACTGATCCAGCCATTCTGGCTGGCAATTTGGAATCATGCTCAAAGGGCTATGAAAGAATGCCTGCCCTTTGATCCAGCCATACCATTTCTGGGTTTGTACCCCAAAGAGATCATAGATAAACAGACTTGTACGAAAATATTTAAACTGTGCTTTTTGTGGTGGCAACAAACTGGAAAAGGAGGGCATGTCCTTCAATTGGGGAATGGCTGAACAAACTGTGGTATATGCGGGTGATGGAATACTATTGTGCTAAAAGGAATAATAAACTGGAGAAGTTCCAGGCGAACTGGAGAGACCTCCGAGAACTGATGCAGAGCGAAAGGAGCAGAGCCAGAAGAACTCTATACACAGAGACTGATATACTGTGGTAAAATCAAATGTAATGGGCTTCTGTACCATAAGCACTGCAAAGACCCAGGACAATTCTGAGGGATTTATGGTAAAGACACTACCCTCATTCAGAGGAAGGACTGCAGGAGAGGAAACATATAAGAAAAACAACTGCTTGAACGCATAGGTCGGGGTGGACATGATTGGGGATGTGGACTCGAAACTACCACACCAATGCAACTACCAACAATTGGGAAATTGGTCTTGATCAAGGACACATGACAGAACCAGTGGAAATGTGCATCTGCCATGGGTGGGGGGAGTGCGGGGGGTGAAGGGGAAAGTAGGAGCATGAATCATGTAACCATGTTAAAAATGATTATTAATAAATGTTTAAATTCAAAAAAAATACTGCACTTGGAGACTTTCAGACTTCAAAGTTCATATCCTGCCTCAGAAAGTTACTCGCTCTGTGACCCGGAGCAGATCGTGCCAGGCCGCACCTCTCTCAACCTTGGTTTCCTTAAGTGTAAAATTAAAACTGTAATAGTGCCTACCTCACAGGGTTCTCGTGAGGACTGAATGAGTCATTATATGTTGTACTTTGTGAATCTAAACCATTATTTAAATGCTTGCTATTAATTATTAATACCATTCACCTCAAGGTAGGGAAAATCTAATATCAAACCCAAATAAGCAATTGGCCCTGCATGTACTACTTATTAGTTGACATCAGCCATATGAGTCACTGCAATAGACTCCTTATACATCACTGCATGAAACCTTTATTTTAGCAGTGATTAAAATCAATTAGCGGCCAGTCTATTCCTTAAAGTAAATGATTAAAAGTAGTACTTTTCAGTTTGAGGAAGATAGCATATACCATTTGTACAAAAAAGCTAAGTAGAGTGCATTTAAGTAGGAAGACTGACATGCAAGCATACATTAGAATAGCTTTTTTTTAAAAAAAAAAGAAAAAATAGGAATATATGAATATCTCATTCTACAAATGATCGAAATCAAACATCACCAAACGGACAATGAAGAAGGTCAAGGTGAGTGTGAGCATTAGAGGAGAGGAAGTAGGCAAAAACATGCAAAAAATGTAAGCAGAGAAATCTATGACTGGATAAAAAGTATTATGGATCAGTCAGAGCGTTAGAGAAAGGAGAGAACTAATAGAAAGTCTAAATGCTTCTTGGTGTAGACAGACGGGATTTATGTAAATAAAGGGGCAATAGTCAGGGCAGCAAGGTGGCACACTGGCTAGAGTGCTGGTTGGGCCTGAAGTCAAGAAGATTCCTCTATCTGAGCTCAAATTTGCCCTCAGACACTTCTTAGCTGGGTGACACGGGGGAAGTCACTTAATCTCTATTTGCCTTAATCCACCAGTGATGAGCAAACTTTTTAAAGAGGAAGCCAAAGGAAAGGAAATGCTCATCTGTCAATCTGTTTCTAAGGCAACTCTTTCGAAGTTTCATTGTATTTTATCCTACTCAGTATAATGGTCAGATTAGGAATAATGGAATAATGTCTCGGGCTGGATAGAACATTTCAGGGGGCTGCATCTGGCCCGCAGGCAGTAGTTTGCCCATCACTGCACTCGACAGTAAAATGGCACACCACTCCATTATCTTTGATGATTCACAAGGAGTCAGACACAATCGAAGAATTCAACAGCAACATAAGAAAATCTCATTGGAATATGCAGTTGCTTCTGTGAGAATTCTCTTTATTGAAGCAAATTCAGCCTATGAATTAACAAGGTAGCTGCCTAAATTGAAAAGAAATTAAGTAACCTGCTGATTCTCATAAAGACAATCAATAACAGATGAAGTTTTGAACCCCAGTTCTTTCTTCTTCTATTGGCCATACCCTACTTTCTCTTTGAGAATACAATTTAACAAATTTGTACTAGTGGTTTAAGCATGCAAAATAAGAACTGAAACTTATTTAATACTTAAATATGGCAGTGTTTTCCTCCCAATAAGCCTATGAGATAGGTAGTGCATGAATTCTTTTATCTATTTTATGGATAAGGAAACAGAATTTGAGATGCTGTAACCTGCTCTTGGTGACATAACTAGCATGTTATAGAGGCAAGATTTCTCCTTAGGACTTTCTGACTTCAAGCCCAGAATGCTATCCACTATGGTATGCTGCCTCTAAATAATAGCAATAGTGTTAAAAAAAAACTATCATTCTAAAAAAGAAATTCTCCATATGTTTGATAAGAAATAAGGGGAAGGTGAGAGGTAATGTCCTCCTTTACATGAAATACAAACTGAAAGGCTTAGAGTGTTAATGATCCTGAATCTTGATGACTCCTAGAAAGAGACAGATAGCTCTTGAGAATACCAGATTTCTAGTACCTGCTAAATCACTCCCAGGATAGCATACATTCCATGCATTTCTAGAATTAAGCTTAATGATTGACATTTATGGGATTGGTCTATGATTAGAGGATAAATGGCACTTTGAAATGATCATCTGTACTTTTGTTATCAGCCATATCTCCAAGCATTATGAGCCTGAGGAAAGACAAAAAAAGTTAAGTAGAATAAAATCTATCTAATGCATGTTAAAGACATAGACTCAGAATGATATGAGAAACTGAACTTGTGTTCAGATTTACAGACAATTAAATTGTTGAAGCTAATTCTTCCTGATAATAAATGATAAAAGAGGGAACATTGTTAGCATTAAGAAGGACATTTGTTAAGAAAGAACAATTCAAGAATGATTATGGCAATCAATAAAAGATATGAAATTCAGTGTCAGTAAATGTGTTTGTTATCTGGGGAGATCCAATGAGAGAAACTTGAAGTAGAAGTTGAGGGTGAGAGAAAGAAAAAGATAAGAGACAGACAGACACACAAAAACAGAGACAGGCAAAAAAGACAAATAGACAAGTACAGACACAGAAACAGAGACACAGATGATAAAGTAATGATTAACAAATAAGATGTGTAGAGTTTTGAATCTTAAATAAATAAAGCAAAATAGAATCCCATGATAAAAAGGAAGAAGTTAATTGAAAGTCAAAACAATTAATGGACTCCCTCCATGTGGTTTAGTGGTAATAATCACTATTTCAATATTAAAACAATGTATAATATTAATCATTTTCCCTATCCAACAGAAATCACTTAAATCCATGTTAAGTTACCATAGGAACCACCTACAAAAAAATCTATTATTGGGGAAAGAAACTTACTAAGAATGAGCAATGAATGTCTTTCACAATTTCATAATCTCATATTGACATTTTTAAAGGAGTCTCTTCAGAAATGTGTTACAGTGATTTCAAGTTGATTTATTAGTATATTGACAATATATCATAGCAATGTTTTATGAATGAAAATTATACTTGCTTCCTTATTTCTTTCTCTCTTTTTCCCCTCTGTGTGTGTGTGTATGTTGTGTGTGATGTTGCTCACTCTGAAACTTCTAGTCAGTGATTTAAGCATGAAAATTCTTCTCCATTCACCACTCTGTCTTAACATCAGCCTTGAATCATGTCTCCTCCTAATGATGAAGCTTGACCATTTTTTATGATCAATTATATTAATTAAATAACTCCAGATCTTCCAAATTATCAAGCACTCAGTAGAGTCTTTCTAAAACCACTGGGATATATAATTAAAGATATGTCCCTAAATGCGTTCCTCTGTGTGTGTCTGAAAGAAAGAAAAGAGAGAGGAAAAGAGGGAGAGAGAGAGAGAGAGAGAGAGAGAGAGAGAGAGAGAGAGAGAGAGAGAGAGAGAGAGAAAGGAGAGAGCACCAATCTATACGATTTGTTGTTTCTAACTACTTCTCAAATGGAATAAGAAAAATGCTTAAATTCATGACTTTGGAAAGAAGGTGACAAAGTCATAATGATGTATTCTAACCTTTTCTTTGTGAAATCAATAGGCTAGGGTAAGGCATCAGTTGTCTCTGGTGGTTTTGGTGGGTGTTAAGGCAGCTTCTCAGTAGGAAAGACTTAAATACACACCACTCTCCTCCCTCCACCCTCCTATGACATTCTCTTTTTCATATTGGAGCACATAGCCAACATCTTTTTGTTCATCTGAAACCAAGGCCATTTTATGAGACTAGTTTTACATTCAAGGTGGGGACTGTAGAAAAAAAAAAGCTGCATATTCTTCCATTTAGGTCTATTGTCCCAGTATGGAAGAGTCATTCTTAAAGATCTAAGAATTTATAACTTAGCTCTATCACAGCAGAGAAGGGGATTCAAAGACATAGTCCCTATTCACACAGAATTTATAATCTCCATGAATAGGCAGAGTATTCACACCTGACTTAAGTCTGACCAGATAACTTCACTTGAAATACTGCCTACATTTTCACGACGTTCTTCTTTTCTAATAATTCTTTTATGTACTAGATTACAGCCTGCTCATTCTTAAACCTTTTTGTTGCTTTTTCATCAAGGTTAGAGCTCCTAAGTCTGAGGGTCCCCAAGGCACTGTCCTTTGCCCTCTTCTCTTCTTCTTTCCTGTATGCTTGGTGAGCTCATCAGCTTTCATGATTTTATTTATTATCTCTAAATGCAAGATTCCCACTTTTATGTATCTAGCTTTAATTTCTTGCCTAAACTCCAATCCCCATCATTGCCTGCTTTTTGAAATCTCAAATTAGATGTCTTATAATCATGTCAAACACAGGTCCAAAATATTACAATATCTTTCCCACAAAACTCCCTTTTCCACAATTTTCTTATTACTGCCAATGGTACAACAATCCTCCCCGTTACCCAGGCTCTAAGCCTTTGTCATTCTCAACCGCTCATTCATTGTGTACAATCTGCTAGTCTTTTTATTCTGCCTTTACAATATCTGTCATATTCATTCTTTCTCTGTACTTACACAGCCACTATCCTAGTACAAGTCTTCATCATTTTATACTTGAGCTGTTATAGTAGCCTCCTAATTGGACTCCCTGATTCATCTCTCTCTCTCTCTCTCTCTCTCTCTCTCTCTGTCTCTCTCTCTGTCTCTATCTATCTATCTATTTATCTATCTATCTATCTATCTATCTATCTATCTATCTATCTATCTATCTATCTATCTATCTATCTCCCTCTAGTCCATATTCCATTTAGTGGCCAAACACCAATCAGCTTTCAAAGTGATCTTCCTCAAATGTCACCCTCTCCCTGCTACTCTAACTCTATAAATTCTGGTGGCTCCCTATTGCCTCCAGAATCAAATATAAAATCATCTATTTGGTGTATAGAATCCTTCAGAAACTATCCCCTCTCTACTTTTTCAGGTAGTAGAATACTTTATACTCTCATTCCCACACTATAGGGTCTAGCTATACTGGACGATATATACGATCCCAAATGATACTATCTCTCTGTTCCATACTGTACCTGGATTTTTTCCAAGATGTGGTTCAGATTTTACCTTTTACAGGAGTTTATTCCCCAACTTTGTCCATGACAACTCCACCCAAGCTTCCTACCCCACGCCACGGTCTTCCCTTCTGAAATTGCCTTACATTAGAGTGTGATCTCTTTGAGAGAACAAGATTCATCACTTTCTCTTTCTTTATATCCCAACTATTTAGCACAGTGCCTGGAACAAAGCAAGCACTTTATAGATGCTCATCATTTCACTAACTGCATAAAAAAACAACATTAATGACTTGTTATTTTATCTAGGACAAAATAGAAACTACTGTGCTTGACATTTAAAGTCCTTCATAATTTAGTCCCAACAAAACTTTCAACACATTTAATATTTTTCACATCTCTATGTGCCATGTATTATGTATTCCAATCAAATTGACCTGATTTTTACTGCTGCTATATGGCATTCCATCTCACACCGCCTTGATTTTGTCCAAATTCTAACATGCCTGGAATATTTTCTCTCTTTTCTATTATTTCTTGGCACCCTTATATCTATTCCAGGCTTAGTTTAAGGCCCACATTCTATACCTAGCCTTTATTTCTCACTATTACTGTTAGTTGTATAATAACTCCATATAATTAATATGTATTAGTCTTGTTTCTATTTTGGTTCTATTGACCTATGTACATACTGTTTTTCATTGTATCTTGAGGATCTTGAGGGTAGGAATAGTCTTTTTTTCAAACTTCCTATATATTTGTGTTTAATATTCACCTTCTAAGTACTTAATAAGATGTTCATTTAATTGAACTTGATATGATATAAAGGACAAGTCGAGGCAGTGCACAATTGGTTACTCTCGAAAAGGTATAAAACAGAAGTCACACATAAATATAACAAAATAAAATGAGATCTATAAGGCCCAGATTCAGAGAGGATATCATGAGTGAATTAAACTTGTTTTTGAAAGGTAAATTAGGTTCCCTTCAGAGAATCATAGCGTAGAGCTGGATAGTACATAAGTACTATCTAAGGAGGAAGAGAATGAAGTCCTAAAATACTTTAAAAATATTTTCCAATAGGGAAATAGGTCTTGAACAATGACACATGTAAAACCCAGTGGAATTGCGTGTTGGCTATGGGAGGGAGGTGGGAAGAGGAGAGGGAAAGAACATGAATCTTTTAACCATGGAAAAGTTTTTCTTAATTAATTAATAAAAATTTTTAAAAATAAAGAATATTTTCCAGGTTTCATAGAGATGCAATTTTAATAGATCCTGAGAAATTGATGACTTTCCCAAAGTCATGCATCTAAGTCAGCATTTGGAAGAGCCTTAATACGAACACAGGTTTGTCTGACTAATTCCTACACCTCTTCTGTTATACATCTTGCCTCTCATTTAGTAATGAGAAGGGAAGGCATGCTAGACAAGAACATCAGTATGAGCAAAGGTATGGAGACCATTTATCATCATATGTATTCTGGCTTTGAAATTATTTTCATATGACTTCTCAGAGAAAGAAAAGAAAACTTCATGGCATGATTTAAAAAAAAATTATCACTACCATTAGCTGCTTTTTGTCAAGATTCAAAATCTTTAACTAAAAATAGATTATATTAAGAACCGAAAGAATGGTGGGAAGTGGATTGCATATGACAACTAGTCCACGATGGAATTTCATTCCATCATTCATGTGACTTTCAATTGTTTTGAAAGGAAACCTTCTAACTCACATGTAAAATAAAATAGTCAGAAGAACTGATCAAAAGGGCGCAACATATTCTGCATGATTTATTTGTATTGTTCTTTTTTTTATTTTTAAATTCCCTTGATGTCTGGCGATCTTTCCCCCTTCTCTGTTTTCCACTGTGAACTGAAGTATGTTAAACGGGAGCTGTATCTCCCATAGAAATTGCGGTTTCCCCTAGTAACGCTTATTTAAACCATTCCTCAAACTGCTGGGAAAACTGAGACTGGTTACAACTCTCTTCCTAACAGGCAGGTTAATGGAAGAGGAGAGTGCTAGAACAGCAAACTTTCCATGAAAGGAGGCTTTATTTGGGGGCTTTTTATTGCTCTCAAAAGGTCAAGGGAGTTTAAAAGCAATGACAACTATTGAAAAAGAAAAGAAAAGGGAAAAGAAATTTTTGTTACCTCAGAAATACTTCCCTTCCCCCTCTAGCTCTAAAAGGGCAAAAATAGCCTTTTAACATACTTTGACATTGAAGATGGTTACAAAAAAATATTTGGTTGAGTAATTAAAGTGTTTAGTTTTGGGGGAGGGGAAAATTGAAATGTTGACCTATAAAAGTATTAGACTGTACAGTTTTAATACAAGAACCACATTGGATTTGTTTAAGTTTCCTATTTACTTTTAAGGGATTCTTTGCAGGAAGTGAAGGAAGTCCTTTTCTCCAAAGGAATAAATTCAGTCACAGGAAAATGGTCCAATTAACTTTAGAAAAATGGAGTTGGCTGCACACACCAAAGACTACAACTGGTGATTAAACAACGATGTGCTTTGGAGTTGAGAGATGCAGTTTATCCATAAATTGGCAAATGAGGTCCAATGATGGGGTCCATGCCAGACCCCTAAGAAGAACAACAAGCCTCCTCATCTCCATTCAGAAAAGAGGGTTAGGAGGACACAGAGAATGATTCATTTTGGTTGATTAGGGAGACACTGGCCAGCTTTTGGACGAAGTAGCAAATATCCTTCTTCCACCTTTTAAGTCCTACACAGCAGTCTATCCACAGAAATGTGGAGATGGAGCTAAGCCCCTGGGGACATCTGATGGCCTGAAGGACATGTGGATGCAGACATCTATTAATTTTTTCTTTTTTTCACATCATGCACTGAAATCTTAATATTTGAGTGATTAAAAAATATTACTCCTGCCAACGATTTGTCACATACCTCGTGTCCACAAGTTTGCATAGGAAAAAGCAGTAGCTTTCTCATTGGAGACCTAGTTTCACATCCTGACTCTGGCCTTTTTGTTTGACCTTGGTCAAGTTGTTGGATCTCTAGGCCCTATTTCTCATCATTAAAGTGAAATAGTTGGATTAGCAGACAGCTAAGGTCCCTTCCAGTTTTATAGCTATAATTTTATGACTTAAAATGAAATTCTGGGTTTAACTGGAGAAGACCCACCCCAACCTTTTTTTCCCCTCCAATTCACAGAGGACAAATCTGACTTTTCTATTCAAGAGACTGTCTATTCTTATTTTAGAAAAAATCTATTTGTATGCAGATGATTAAGCCCACAAAGAAATACATAAACATATTTTGTGTTGGTATATTTTTAAACGTTGATAAATACATTTTCTTAAAGTACTGAGCAGCCTTTGAACAAACACAAACGAGTACAAAGGATTGTTTTTTAAATGTCATCGAAATATTCAAAAGTATGCCTGTTTCATTTAAAAATAGAAAGCAACATTTATCCTACTGTATTATTTGATGAAAGTGATTAAACACAATCTGACAGCATCTTATACCTAAATCTATGGTATTTTTTTCTTCCAACAGCACAAACTGGGAATAATAATGAGCTGTATCCTACCATATGACACATTTAACAGCTTATGAACCAGAAAAGGCTTTTAAAAAATCCTAACATTAAGGAAGTTGTTTGAGTTCACCGTGATGATAAGAAGGGAGTAAACCAGCCAAGGGATTTAGTTTACTTTTTTAAAGGGAAGAAACAGGAACATTTTTTGACCCT
Organism: Gracilinanus agilis; assembly: GCF_016433145.1. Taxonomy (NCBI): domain Eukaryota; kingdom Metazoa; phylum Chordata; class Mammalia; order Didelphimorphia; family Didelphidae; genus Gracilinanus; species Gracilinanus agilis. Next base: position 141,375,985 of record NC_058135.1, read on the forward strand.
CATGGAAAAGCTAACTGATGCCAGTCAGGATCAACAAATTCTTAGATAACAATATCCCAAGCAAGCATGAGATTTGCATCTCCGCTTCAGATTCCTCACACTTGGCCCTCTTTCTGCCTTATCAGAGGAGCTACCAAAAAGGCTTAGTGAAGGCAGCTAGAGTGGAATCTTTCACTGGAGTTCTGACTGAATGTTTAATTGTTCATGTCCATTTCTAGCAGCCAGCCATGCCTGCAGACTTGTGATAAATCCAAGCAGAGAGCAGGACAAACTCGAGGATGTATGCAAATAAAATATTAACCTACATCTGTACAAGTTAATGTGGCAAATTGTATTATACATATAATGCACATAACTTAATTCCATTTATGACTGGGATTGAATAGCCTCATCAAATGGAAAATATTGCACCTGCATTTCCAGGAATATGGGTCACTTTAAACATGCTTAATGTTACCGTGCCCTTGGCCAATTCATTTCTGTCATTTACATCAAAGTTATCTCTCTACTGCATTTTCTATGCCTATTCGGGAGATATGCTACTTTTCTTTTCCTATGAAATTGGTAGTAACACTCTTGTAATTGTTCAAAACTTACAAAAATGATTGAATTTAATTCAACTTCAATGCCATTAAAATTCAGCAGGCCTTTATTAAATGCCTACTATATGCCATACTCTATATAAGGGGACTAGGTATATAGATATAAATGATATAATACCTGCCTTCAGTAAGATTATATTCTACTAAAGGGAAATCAGTGTATATGTACATAGATAAACAAATAGAAAGTAAACAAAATGAGTACAAAGAAATTAGTTCTATAGGCAATTTCTCTCAAAGACAGTTGTTTGCTTCTATAAATGCTTACATTACTATTTAAATTTATGAAAATGGAGAGTGAGCAAATATTTCAAGAACCAAGTAAATCAATAGGTTGCTTGTGAACTGCAAGTAATATCAAGAGTAGACACTAAGAGTTCAAAATTTGGTCAGATGGAGAGAGCAGACATTATGAGTAGAAAAATCAAGGTCAGTAGAGGTAAGAGTGGAGTATATGGTATAAAGGGGGATGGAAAGGGAAAGAAAACTCTCAAAAAAAATCCAGAAAGCTGGAAAGGCAAAGTCTTTTACTTATAGAGCTTGAGGAGAAATACCTTTAGGGGTCAATTTAGATTATTAGAATGCAAATTCTATAAATTAGGATGAGCAAATTGGAATTTGTTTAAAGATAAAAAAAATCCTACCAAGGGTCCCAAATTGACAGGATTCAGAATTCATCTAGCTCAGCTATATTTTAAAATAGGGAAAATGGGTCCCAGAACGTTGAATAACTTCTCTAAGGTCACATAAGTAATTCTTGGCAAGACAAGGTATGCAGACATTTTTAGCATACTCTTATAGGGTACATATATTTGACCATTAGGGGTGATGTCCTGGGTGAGAACTGAGAGGTCAAGCGTCTGGAAGTCATGGAGCAAACGTAGAATAATCTTGGTACTAGAAGGCAGAAGGAGACTACGAGCAAGACTATGAACAGAAGAGGGAATTTCAGAATTTTGGGACTTTGAGTTGGTACATTTTTGGGTTATTGCAAAATCAAGAATATGATCATCTTTGTATGTGATTTAGGTAGAGTGGAAGAATAAGTCATCCAGGAACTGGGAGGTTTGAGTACTTGAAAAAGTGAATAGCAGTTGGCCAACAAAAGGATGTTGTTGGAGACACTGTCACCTGTGAGGGAATAGGATAGGGCTGACAGGAACTCATTTGGTGAGCATATGCTAAGGAAAGGAAACCATTATCTGTTTCTCTGAAGTTTACTAATTATTATGTGTTCTCTTCTGCTAGAGCAATGAATGGCCAATTTTGGCAAATTGTTGAATTTTTTGATCTTTAAAAGATAGCCATTCTAAATATTTATAACCTTAATTTTTTTTCTTCTCAAGTTCAAGATTCCAGCAACCCTAATTATAGCTCTATTCATCATACCAGTTTTTTAGTTGTTATTGCTGATACTAATCTGCACGATAGAAAAGGAATATCAAAATAAGCAAGCAAAATGACTAATAATAACTATAAAATATTTAAAGTAGAAAATTAATAGTTATTTAGATACTATAAACAAAATGAAATCCTGGTAGATTCATTACCTAGATGTCCTGCTTATTGGAGCTGTAATTAGACGTCAACAATTTGAAGGAAGCCTGAAGTTATGTCAGACTGGACATTCAGGGTTATTGTAGCTCATGTAGCCCCCAGTGTAATACTGATCAGATCTAGCTATCAGTCAACCATGGAAAGGAAAAAATAATACTATTAAAATATTTTGCCCAAACCTGTTTGAAACTGTCTTCTATGTGTATGTGTTTCTGTTTGTGTGTGCATATTTGCAACATTAAGATGTGTGGATGTAAGCAAGAAAGGGATAGAGAGGAAAAAAGACATTGTAGAATGGACTAAGGATCAGTTTTGAAGAGAGGACTGAGTATTGTCATGTTATTACCCAATCAACGATCCCCTGTGTATATGTTTTATTTGTTCATTTTCCCTACTATTTTTCCATCTGTTATTTAGGTATCACAACTTAGCTTGTTCCCATTGAATGGTTTTAGATGGAAAAACACCATATGATACATTTTTGTCTACTATGTATGCCAGTGTCCTATGGATACGGACATATTAAATATTATTTTATGGTCATAAAATCATCTTACTACAGTGACCTCATCAACCTGGATACTTTATACCAGAGCATATAGAAATCCACACCTGCTTTCTCATAATGAGTTATTCTTGTCACGTTCTTCTCAGAAATTGTCCATGAAGGATATAAGCAGTCCTCAGAAAGCCTTTCCCCAGGAGTTTTAAGATTGAGTGCCACATTTAGAGTTTTTATTTGTTATTTTCACCCTGGCTACATCACTGGCCTACCTTTTATGGTACTACATTTCCTTACTGAGATCACTTATGCCACTTCTCACACGTATCACCATTAACAATGTGCTAAATCCTGTAGACAGACACTATGTCCCTTGCCTGAAATTCTGATCTTCTGAGGACATAAAGACCAAGAAGAAAAGCCTATATACCCCCATCACTAATCCGTCCATTCCTTTTTTGAGTCAACTGAAATTTCTCTTCCAGATAGAATTACTAGGGGAATGGGAGTATATGAGGCATTCAGGGAGGACTAGTGTCTGCAATATGAGGCTTGCTGAGTCCTTTTCAGGGCTGCTCATCCACCTTTGGTGTCCAACTATGTTGCTTCAAGAACTATAGCATGAACATTGGGGGAAATTTCCTCTCCAAATGAGCTAAATCAGGTTTACTAAACTGACAGGCTTCAAACCCAGCAGTAAGTTAGGAGGATGTCTTCCACAAACATGTGAAGATTTCTCCCAGCTGAATGGGTCATTATTCAGATGGCCATGAAAGCAGTTGAAGCAGGGTCCTTGGAGAGTTTAGAGTTTGGTCAGACATTGAAGGTGCCAAGGTTGTCCACTGTATCTCCAGTCATCACTAGTGGTCTTGACATTTGTTTTGCTATTAGACTTTGATGTCTCTGAAAATGAGAGTGAGGAGGACAACTTTCCACATGTGTGCTTCACTTACATCCAATTCACCCACAAGTCAAGACCTTACCCATCATTCACTTTTTGCTATTTTTATATTACTATTTAATTTTTTACCATATTATTATTTTACTCTTTTATCTACTTTGAAGTCCTATGGCTATGGGAGAATGGTGATATAGTAGCTGAAGATACAGTTGGGACTGTAGTCACAACCCTGTATCCAGGCAGCCTTACCTCCAAGCATCAATAGTTTATGCTAACTTGGAAGGAAAGCTGAGTCAGCACACAACAGCAATGAAGCAGAAAAAGAGTGGGCATCTTTTAGAATCTTGATATACATCATTGTATTTACTTGTCTGGGCCAAATCACTCAAAAAATATCAGGACTATTTTGACAAAAATTATGGGGAAATTCAGAAATTATTAAATGAAAAATATGAACTCCTAATAGTTTGCCAGCAGAACAAATTGTCCTTCCCTTAGAAATCACTCTTTGACTCCATCAAAAATAAGATATAAAGCAAAGATTAAAGAGATGTAGGATGAAGGCAGATGAAAATAATATGATAAGAAACAATCTAAAGAACTTCTTCAATGTTCTGAAGAGTATTTCTGAAGAGACCATTGGTATAATCTCAACTACTCAGCACTGATCAAGCCACACTCATCAGTGATAAGGACATGATCGTTTGGAGATGGGCTAAACACTTCTCATGTGGCCATCATCAAGCCACTATTGAAGCCAATGAAGTTAATCTATCTCTGGTTGAACTCCCAACTAAAGAAGAAGAATTGAATGCCATTAGGATATTTTCATATAGCAAAGTGCCCAGTGCCGATTCCATCCCAGTAGAGATCTACAAGGTAAGAATTCCATTGCTCACACAGAAAATGACTGCAATCTCCTGGATTATATGGCAAGAGGATGTTGTTCTCTAGGAAATCAAGGGTGTTTCCATTATTCATCACTCTAAAGGAAAATGAAACAGATCATCCTATAACAATCATAGAGGATTCTCTCTTTCAGTTATTGCTGGCAATATTCTTGCCATAATCCTCCTAATAGGCTGATCCTTTACTAAGAAGATGGTCATTTACACAAGAGCTAGTATGGATTCAGAAAGGGGCCAGAAATAGTTGACATGGTGTTTGCTGACCAATAACTCCAGGAGAAATGATAGGAGCAGAACAGAGGTCTATACACAATATTGATTAACCTGAAAAAAAGGTTTTGAAAATGTCAGTCCTGAGGGCTTATAGAATCTAGTTTCCCAGAGAAGTTCATCAGATTTGTAGGTCAGTTTCATGATGATGTGCTTGCATGAGTTCTAGATGAAGGACAATATTCTCATGCTTTCTCAGGAATTAATGGAGTGAAGAAATGCTGTGTGCTTACTCCCATGCTTTTTGGCATAATGTTTTCATTGATGTTGTCAGATGCTTTCAATGAAGATAATAACATCAACATCAGCTACCAAGTTGATAGTAAATTATTTAACTTGAAAAGGCTACAAGCCAACACTAAAGTGGAGCAACAGTTGCTGTAGGACTTTTTTGTTTGAGGATGATTGTGTACTCAAAACAGATTCTGAAGCTGAGATGCCACCTCATACATGGATCAGTTCTCTGCCATTTGTGCTAATTTTGGCCTGACAATCGACACCAAATAGAGGTTCTCTACCAGCCACTAGTGTACTGTCCATATGCGAACCACTGGTCACAGTAAATGGAGAAATTTTAAATGCAGTAGATAAATTTGCTTACTTTTGCAGTATACTTTCCAGGGACGTACACATACATAATGAGGTTGATATATGCATTGCCAGAGCTAACTCCTTGTTTAGGAGGCTCTGTAAGAAAATGTGGGAGAAAGAGTATAAGTTGAATATCAAACCGAAGATTACAGAGATATTATGCTAATATCATTGTTGTATGTCTCTGAAACATGGACAATATTCTAGCTCCCTGCCAGAAAATTGCTTCCATTTGACTTGTCTTCAGAAGATTCTGAAGATCATCTGGCAAAATAAAGTTCTGGACACTGAGGAATTCTTTCATGCTCAACTGTCAAGCATTCAAACTCTATGGCAGAGAGCACAACTCTGAGGGGCTTCCCATGTACCACAAATACCAAATTCATGTTTACCTAAAAGACAATTTTAAGAACTCAAGCAAGACAAGAACTTACAAGGAGATTAGAATAAGCAATACAAGGACACTCGCTATGTCTCTCTGAAGAACTTCGGTATCTATTGTGACTCATGCAAGACATTGGCATAAGACATCCAGCATAGCAGGACCATATCAAAGAATCAATGTGCTCCATGAGCAAAGCAAAATTGCAATAGCTAAGAAGAAACATGTGATATGCAGATTTAGAGATATCTCCATCCTAAATATTCATACAGACTATTTGTGTCCAAACTTGGTAAAGTTTTCTGAGCTTATATTGGACTGGTGGGCTCAAACACAGTCGAAAACACACCAATCTCAAAATCATGATTTTATTAGTCCCCTTCAAGTAAGAAAGATGGACAATAAGAGGAGAATGAATATAAGCATTATATTCCCCAGGCTTTTGCCCTGGGGAAAAAAAGCTTTCCATCATTAAAGGCACTATATAATTTCCAGATATGATCCATTCTATAGTCTATTTTCTGTTCAATTATAAAATCAATTCATTGTTCCTTTCTAGTGCCTCTTCAACATATATTTATTAAGAAACTAAATCAATTAACTTCCCATAAAACTGCTTATCAAAATCTGAGAAGAATCCATTCTTCATATTCCACTTGATTTTTTTCTGTGGCTAGATGAATGAAGCTTTCTTTGAGGAAGCCCAACTATTACAAGATTTGATGAAATCAGTATAAAAAATATGGGAAGTCTAACTAAACAGTGGTTAGTCTTAAGGTATAACATGGTTTGATGAATTCCGTTTCTCAGCACCGTGGAATGAGAGAATTTCAGAATTGAGAAGGGCCTCAGGGACAATCTAGTCCAAACCACATTGAAATGAAATAAAACCTACAACCCACCAGAGAAGTATTCATCCAAGTTTCACTTGAGGACCTCCAGGGAGAGGGCAATCAGCCCACTACCTCCCAAGGCAATGTGTTCCACTTTTGGATAATACTAATTGCTGGGAAATTTTTTTCCCAGCATCAAATCTAAATTTGCCTGTTTGAAATTTCTACATATGGCTCTGAATTATGCCCTTCAAGCCAAATAGAACGATTTCTATTTCTCTACCACATGACAACTTTTCAAGTATTTGAAGGCAGTTATCCTGAGCTTTCTTTCCTTTAGGCCATGCTTCTCAACCTCCTTCAACAGACTAATAAAGTGTAGACCTGTGGCCCTTCACTATTTTGATTGCTTCCTTCTGAGTAAAGTTAATATGGATAGGGGGTGGTCCCAGACGTGTGTCATCCATACATCTAGGTGAAGAATATATTATATATATATGCATATATATATCACCCCAATATCCTACATACAGATATCATCAATGTTATTATTATCTATATGGTGATATGAGGAACAGTAGTAAAGCATCTATAATTGTATAAATTATTACTTCTTTTGCATTGGAATATTATTATATAATGAGCAGATTTTTTTTCTAATTAAAAAAAAGACAGAATTGGGTCCTTGGATGTCAGTGGATTTAGGAACACCTCTAATTATCTTAAAATGTGTGTTGCTTTGCATCCCAGAGAGGAAATACATCTGAACAGAGAGTGCAAATGTGAGCACCAGGCACAACTGTTCATTTTGTAAGGCATTTAGGGAGACATCATTTCCAATCATCCACATTATCTAGACTGGCCACATTTTTTATTTTAACAAGGTTTTACTCTGGGACTATTGTGATAAATGTAGACAGCTCAATGTGTGGCCTATTTTGTATTACTGTTTTTGTTTAGACCTGTAAAAATTAGGAGCTTCTAACTGGACACTGGGAACATTTTTCTTTTATTAGCTTCTATTGGACGGGTTGTAAAATGAAGCATATAATTGTATCTTCAGTGTTATTTAGGAAATTATAAAAATAAATAACCAGTTGGGTTTTGTTTATTGTTTAGGGGAAAAAAGTGATATTTCTCTAGCCATGATTTATTAATAGCTATTAATTACCAAGTATTTTAAAATTTGCAAAAATCCTTTCATCATATAATTTGAACATTACAACAGCTCTGAGAAATGGAAACTCAGCAATCATTCCCATTTCAAAGATGAGGAAATTGAGGATTAGATAAACTGAACTACTTTTTCATGGTCAAATACCCAGCAAATGTCAGTGGCAATCATTGGACTTAACTTTTTGATTCTTAATCTAAAGCTTTAACACTATAAGATATTCTGCCTCCTAAAATAATTATTGAATCACAGAAATTCAAAATTAATTGGAGTTTGGCGACTATGTAGTCTAAACTATGCTTGGTGGGGAGGGGGAAGATTCCCTCTATAACGCACCCAGTAATTGATCACTTTGAGAAAGTACATAGGAGAAAGCCACCAACACCTAAGGGATAACATTCTACTTTCTAATAATTCTAATTGTTAAAAGTTTTTTTTTCTTTATATTAAACACATATATGCCTTTTTGCCTTTTCCCATAGTTTGGCTTCCACAATCTCAAAGGAAAATTATATAATTCTTCCTCTATGTCACCATTATTCATATTTTTAATACACATTTTATGTCTGATCTCTTCTCTTTTTTAGTCAGAGCCTCCCTTGTTCCTACAAATGACCCACAAATACAATGAACTCCAGGCCTCACTTTACCCTTTTCATCTTCCTTTGGCTACTCTCCAGATTGTTGATGCCTTCCCTAGTTATGACCTTTAGAATTAAATACATTTGTGATCTGGTATGACCAGGGTTAGACTTACAATGAAATGATGACTTCCTTATTGCTACAAGTTATGCCTCTCTTAATGAAGTCTGCAATATCATTATTTATTATTTTCTTAAACTCATAATATTGACTCAGATTAAGGTCTTAATTCACTAAAATACCCAAATCTTTTTCAGTCAAACTACTAACTATGCTTTGTAATCATGAAGTTGATTTTTTTAGCTCATAGTAATTTATATTTGTCTTTATTAAATGACATTGTACTTTTTCCACCCAGTGCTTTTTCCTTGATGCTCTTATATGTATGGATTCTTTTATTTTCTTTTATGTTTTCCCAGATTATATATGGATATAATTTTCATAATAATTTTCTAACATTTTATGATTCACATTCTCTCCTGTCCTTCCTGCGACCCCTCCTGCTTCCCTGAGACATCAGTAATATGACATAGGTTACACCTGTAATGTAATACATATCTCCATGTTGGTCATGTTGTGAAAGAAGACACACATCACTTCTTTTTTTTTTTTACATTTATTAATATTCATTTTTAACATGGTTACATGATTCATGCTCCACCTTTCCCCTTC